>NW_022881625.1:600740-793443 GCF_003369915.1 Drosophila miranda
ATATTCGGCACTTTGACGGAGGGACTAAACTAAACCTCGAACACGTCTCGACTCCACAACGTTCACGACACGACTTTTCCTTTGGACAGAGACCCAGACTCGAGACCAATCCACGATCGGGGCAAAAGGCTCCAAAAGTACGAATTGTCAAGAGGGTGGAGGGGGACTCGTCAAGTGTGTGTAATAGTGTGTCAAGTGTTTTTTTTTTTTTTTTTTTTTTTTATTGTTAAAACAATTTATATTTATAAAATAACAATTATGGCTGGGAAGGGGGGGGGGGGGGGGGGGTGGGTCCGCTCCCGCGGGACTGCCGCTAGGCATTACTTCGCGGTGCGGGCTGTGGGGTCATCCTTCTGGCTTAGTTTGTCCGGCTTCGCTCCAGCCTGCGCAGCTCCTTGATCACGCTTGCTGCCATGTAGGCGACCGCGTTCCAAGATTGCTCATCGGCTAGCATCTGGTCGGTGAGGGTGTCCACACTCACTTCTGCAAGCGTCTCCCCTAGCCTCGTTCGTTCTTGCGAGAAGCGGGGGCATACAAAGAAGACGTGCTCTGCATCCTCGTCGACTCCAGGCCCGCAGCAGCTGCAATACGGGTCGTCAGCATGCCTAAAGCGATGCAGGTACTGCTTGAAGCAGCCATGCCCCGTCAGCAGTTGGCCCAAATAATGGTCCATTTGGCCGTGCCTTCTTCGCAGCCATGGGCTAAGCTGGGGAAGGAGACGTCTGGTCCACCTCCCTTTTGCCGCTTGGTCCCAGCGCCGTTGCCACTGGGCTATAGTGCGCTCTCGCCGCTCGCTGGCTACCTCCACTCCGCTCTGCCGCTCAGCTGCCAGGAGATCCAGTGGGACCATGCCTGCCACAATAAGTGCGGCGTCTTCAGACACCGTCCGGAAGCAGCATGTAACCCTCAGGGCACAGCGTCGGTATGCGCTTCTGCAGTCTCTGCTGTATGTGTAAACCATCATTGCTGGTGCCCACACTGCTGATCCATATAAGATTATGGAGGTGACCACCCCAGCGATGAGCTGCCTGCTACGCTGCCGTGGTCCCCCTGTATTGGCCATCATCCTGCTTATGGCCGCCGTAGCTGCAGTCGCTTTTGCGCTGGCGTATTCCAGGTGGGCCTTGAAGTTCAGCCTCTGGTCCATCATTACCCCTAGGTACTTTAGCGCAGGCTTGGTCCTGATGATCGTGCTACCGACTCTCACGCATGCCTGCTCGACCTTTTTTCTGCTGCTCATTAGCACAGCCTCCGTCTTCTTCTCCGCCAGTGCTAGCCCGTTGGCTGCGAGCCAGGCCACTATCATCCCGACTGCTACGTTGGTTTTCTCCTCTACGTCTCTTACGTGTTTCGACACTGTCACCAGTGCTATGTCGTCGGCGAAGCCCACCAGGGTGCACCCTTCCGGTAATGTAAGCCGCAGGATATCGTCATACATCACGTTCCACAGTATCGGCCCTAGGACCGAGCCCTGTGGGACGCCTCCGGTGATTTGGTGATGTTCTGCTCCTTCTTCCGTGTCGTAGATCAGGACGCGGTCCGTGAAATAGCTTCGCAGAGTCCGTGTGATTTGCTCAGATATACCCCTCCTGGTCAGGGCCTCTAGGATGCTCTTCCAGCTGGCAGAGTTGAAGGCGTTTCGTACGTCTAGTGTACATACTAGGCAGTACTTTTTGTCGCCTCCAGCCCATCGCGTTCCTGCCATGGCTTCCCTGGCAAGGTTTGTCACCATCTCGATGGCGTCAGTGGTGCTCCTCTGCTTGCGGAACCCGAATTGGAGGTCGGAAAGTCCGCGACGCTCAGCCAGTTCCGCCTCCAGTCGGTTACATACCATCCTCTCGAAAATCTTGCCCATGGTATCCAGCATGCACAGCGGCCGGTATGACGATGGGTCGTTGAGCTCTTTGCCTGGCTTGGGTATCAGAACCAGCCTTTGCCGTTTCCATGCTCGTGGGCCTGTCCGCTCCGCTAGGCACTGGGTGTACATTGTGGCGAATGCTTCCGGATGGGCTCTAATTATGCATTTTAGTGCTGCATTAGGGACTCCATCTGGACCTGCCGCTTTCCCGATCTTCAGCTTACCCGTGGCCTCCAGTACTTCTCTGGCAGTGATGATGGTGTTGGTGTCCCTCAGGCTAGCTCCTTCTAGCCTAGCTTCCTCTTGTAAGGGTGGTTGTCCAGGGAATAGGGTGCCGACTATCTTTCTCATATGCACCGGATCCTTGGGCATAGGCTGTCTGTTTAATCTCCCCATGACTAGTTTGTATGCTCCACCAAAAGGTTCCGCATCGGCCGCATCGCAGAGCTCCTTGAAGCATTTGAGTTTGCTGCTTCTGATGGCCTCCTTCAGCTCTTTTCTTTTGGCCTTGAATGCCGCGCCATTTCTGCCAAATTGGGCGGAGCCTCTTGCTCGCTGGTAGGCACGCCGAGCTGCGCAGCACTCCCTCCTGGCCTTGGCAATGTGCTCATTCCACCACGGTACTGGCCGGTGCCTGCTTCCTCCGATCTTTCTTTTTTTCATGGCTGCATCACAGGCCGCTTTGACGGTGTGTCAAGTGTGTGTGTGTGTGTGTGTGGTGTGAGTCAAGAAAGTAAAGTGGGGCCACGCTCAAAAGTATGCTGTCTCTTCCCTTTGTAATTCCCCCTAACTTATAAATTTGATTTGCAATCCCCTGTGAGTTCGTCAACTTCATGTTTTGTTGGCTGTAATGCGGTGTGTGGTCTTCAGTCCCCTCTACTACCCTTGCCGCCTGCTGAGGGCAGACGACTAGGAATGTATCATGTACATGTGGGCGGGCAGTTTATAGGGGGCGTAATTGTTTTATGCGAAGACTAGCATTTTTGGCTCAATTTAGGCCGTAGTGGTGGTGGTGTGGCGGCAACTGATGCTGATTTGAAAGTCGATTTGAAACCGATAATCAATTGTCAGCACCGTTGCCGCCGAAGATTTTTATCACAGATTGTAATAATTTTGTAGTGGGGTGTCCCGCACTAATTACGAAAATAACAAGGGGGGGGGGGGGGGGGAATGAAGGGGTTAAAGAAATGAGATCGAAAATTCAGAAAATGCAGTGTTGCAACACGTAGTCAATTGAGGAATAGATAAAGAGAAAAGGTAAACAATGCAGGTGCTTTGCGTGGAAAATATAAAAAAAAGAGACAAGCACTTGCAGAAATAACAATACAGATAAGTAGTAGACTGGAGTGAAGACGACGGAAAAACAGGTAAAACACGTAATAAAAGAGATACTACACTGGAACAAAGACGAGACAAAACAGGTACAATTGATTTACGTTTACAATATTACAATAAACATAACAATTTAAAATAATGTCTATATCTTTTTTTTCTATAATTACAGGGAAGACAAGAAACAGCGGAGCATCGGCCGGCATAGCAAAACACAATGCTTGTAAAGACATTGCGTTGCATACCGGCCGACCCCGTCGTCCCCCCTGGTCGACGAAATTGGCGTCATCCGAAGTCGTCAGAAGTAGGTGCAATTAGCACCTCGTCGTCGTCGTTGTGGCTGTGGCTGCCCTCTTGGAGAACCAGTGGCACTGGTCCGGCCACCAGCTGGGAGCCAGGAGTAGATGGCACACATTTTACTGTGGCAACACGGGTCCGGCCGCCAAAGTGAAATGGATGTGAGTGTGTGTGTGCGTCGGCAATTGTGGCCCTAATGTAGAGCGAGTGGCACTGGTCCGGCCACCAGCTGTGGGCAATGGCGGACAACGACACACCTACTCGAACGGCACAGGTCCGGCCGCCCAAGTGTAATGGATGTTTGTGTGTGTGTGCGTCGGCAATTGTGGCCCTAATGTAGAGCGAGTGGCACTGGTCCGGCCACCAGCTGTGGGCAATGGCGGACAACGACACACATAACTCGAACGGCACAGGTCCGGCCGCCCAAGTGTTTGTGTGTGTGTGTCTGAATGGCTGGCGGTAAGTATTTTGAGAGCCTTTTTTTTCGTATGTGTGGCTGATGGATTTTTTTCCTTTTCCAGGACCATAGGGCACTCTGAATGCCATGGCACTGGATCCGGCCACCAACTAAGGGCGATGGCGGACACGATACACATAACTCGAACGGCACAGGTCCGGCCGCCCAAGTGAAATGGATGTTTGTGTGTGTGTGTGTATTTCCATTCCAGGTACACATGGCACTCTGAATGCTTTGATGGCGGCAGCGTCCGTTGTTCATTTTTGTTGTGGCATGCGAGTGATATGCATTTGTCATTTAATCCAATGCAGTGGCAGAGATGTGTCCAATTAGTACACAGCGTTCCAGGATATCTGGTTGTCAAGATGGTACCTCATGTTGCGGGCGTAGGCCTTAATGTCATCCATGGAGTCGTCATCTGTCCACATCTCATCGTCATCATTTTCTTCATCCATTTCAGGATCCGTCTCTGGAATGGCGGCTGGCGTTGGCCCTAACGTTTTTTGTGGTGGCTGTGATCGTGGTGGGGCAACCACTGTTGCTGCTGCCATTGTTGGTGGATTTTCCGATGTTTCTGGAACTGCTGGAGTTGCCGTCACTGCCTGGGATTGGATGAGCGAGGTGAGTAGTGACATCATCACTTCCAGCCTCTTTTCCAATCGCGTCATCCTCTGCGTATTCTCCAACAGTGCCTGGCTGCAGGATCCCTCGAAAGATTGGCGTTTCGGCTGCATCTTCTGCCGGGAGCGGTTGTTGGCAAACTGCTGCTGCTGCTGCTGTCGCTGTTGTTGTTCGCGCTGCGGCTGCTGTTGCAGCTGCTGTAGCTGCTGCTGTTGTGCCTGAGAACGGCTCAATGGCTGCTCTGGACGTCGTCGCCCAGTGCGTGGGCCAGAGGCAGCAGGCGTCTGTTTTTTTGTATGTATTGGCTGCTGCTGCTTCTGCTTCTGCTGATGTTGTTGTTGTTGTCCTCTTCGTCGCCCAGGAGAGGAGACATTGAGTGGCGTCCATGCTGCCTGCTGCTGCTGCTGTCCGCGCCAGGGATTGGCTGGCGTTTGAGCTGGCTGTTGCTGCTGCTGCTGTCGGCGCCCTGGATGTGCTGGTGTTGTTTTTGCTGGTGGCTGCTGCTCTGGCAATGGCTGCAGAAGCGAGCTGCGCTTGCGACGCAACTCCTGCATGGCCACTCGGTGCGACAGAAGGCGGCCCCTTGCTGCCTTGAATGCCGGACATCCCTTGTAGGCGCTGATGTGGGCGCCCTGGCAAATGGCGCATTTAGGGGCGTCTGCCCTTGGCTTGGCACATGCCGTGGACGCGTGGGCACCCGCACACTTCATACAGACGAATGAACGCCTGCAGTAGGTGCGGGTGTGCCCAAAAGCCTGACATCTGTGGCACTGGGCTGGGTCCACTGGCTTGGCCTGCCTCTCAACGATCAATAACTGGTTGCCCAGCTGGGTTAATTGGCGGGCATCGTGGTGGCTTTCATCCGGCTTGGGGGCTATCTCCAACTCGAACTGGTCGAGTGGCTGTCCATCGGATCTCGCTTTAATGGCTCTAATAAATTTAACTGAATAGCCCAGTTCGGCCATCTGATTTGTTATTAGTTGGGTGCTTGTGGAGTGGTGGAGATCTCGCACGACGATCCGTAGCCCACGGTCACTCTTGTGCTAGTGTGTGTAGTGGCCAGTCATCGCCTCGCTGCCGCCGCCATCGCCCATGATGGCATGATTGCCATGATGGCATCCCTGGTAGCCATGTCGCGGGCCTGGATACGGACACCATTGCGGCTGATGAGCTTGGTGTGATAGCTACTGTTGCCCACCCTCGGGTCATTCTGCAGCTTGTCCAGAATGGGCATAATGTCGGGGACAGCTGGCAGAATGATGGGGGGGGAAATAATTGTCGTTGGTTGGTGCTGTCGCTGCAGCATCCGAATTTGTCTGGCATTGGGCATACTCAGGGAGGGCAGCTGGAGCAGCCCAACGCCGCCGCCGCTGCTGCTGCTGTGGGTTCCTGTGCCGCAACTACTAGTTGCATTTGCAGGTGAGTGAGGTAGAGCTAGTGGAGCATTGGCAGTGGCAGTGGTAGTGGCAGGGGCAGGGGCAGGGGCGGGGGCAGGGGCATTTTGTGTAATTGTCCGCTGATGTTGTTGCTGGTTTGATTGTTGGTGATGATGGGGATGGTTTTGAATTTGGGGGATATGGGATTTGCTTGCCTGTTTGTTGGTACTTTCCCGGAGTCGTCGTTTGGCCGATGCATGATTGGCATCCAAATTGTCGTCGTCATCATCGTCATCAAACTCAACAACCATAACATCACTGTCATCATCGTCATCATCATCATCCACCTCGGCGCGGACGCGCTTCAGTGGCGAACGGGCCGCTGCTGCAGCAGAGGTGGATGGGATATCATCGGTATTGGCTGTGTTTGTTGCCGTTGGCTGATGTTGTTGTTGTTGATGTTGATGTGTTTGCTGCTGCTGATGTTCCTCTGGCGGCGGTGGTGGGGGGGGGGGGGGGTCCGCCTGTTAACATTGCTGTTAACAGGCATCGTCGTCTGGCTGCCGACGTAACTGTAGTTGTCGTTTTTGTGTTTGATGTCGCTGCTTGTGTGCTGATGTATGTCATCATTGTATTTGTGGTTGTGGTTGTGGTATTGGCTGTGTGCATTGCATTTGGAACCGAGTTCGAACTCGCTCCCGAACGGGCACTCGAACACGAATCTTTTGTTGGCTGCTGTTCGTGCAGAGGCTGCTCGAGTGCCCTCTCGTACTGTCGCTGGTACGAGGTCGTTACCCACTCTTTCTTTGCGCCTTCTCTCGCTCCTTGCGGTTTCCGGCTCTCTCCACACGATGCACCGGCATACGGTGCATCGATACGTGTCTGTGTGTGTTGGAGTGTGGGAAGCGGAATTATTGGCTCGCTTGGTACCGCTTGGCTTGGCTTGGCTTGACATTGCGGTGCTTTGGCTGACGCCGCTGCCGCTGCCGACGCCGCCAATGCCTCAAGCCGGCGACTACCGCTGCTGCTGCTGATGGTCTGCTGCTGCTGCTGCTGGCGTTCCTGGGTATGGACCGCCTCCACCCAGTCGCCGATCTGGAACTGCTCCTGGCTGGTGAGATTGGGAATGGCCGCCCAGCTGTTGGGGCAGGGCAGGTCGGGGTCGGGGATGGGGCTTGTGGCCGGAGGGGCCGTGATGGTGGTGTCGGCATGGTGTGTGGTCCTCACATCCCCGGTAATGGTGGCTGGAGCCGGTCCAGGAATTGGAGGAAGTGCCTCCAACCAGGTGGCGGAGTCGGTGGATTGGCGTCTCAGTATCGCTGCGTTTGCCACGGTGACGGTCGCTGCGCTGTCGGCGCTGGCTTCGCCGTCGGCGGCGCTGTCGGAGCTGGCAGTGGAAATGGCTGATTTGTGACGCCGTGTGGTCCTCGTCGTCGTCGTCCTCTTCTGGCAGTGGATCCGCGTGGCATAGCTGCGCTGGATTGGCTTTGGTTGGATTTGGTAATAAATTTTTCGACCGACGCGAGTGGAGTTTTTGTCAAGCCAAATTATTCACACAGTTTTTTATTGGATTTTTTTCAATATATACCCGCTTTGGGTTGAGGGCTATCAGTGCTCCAACAGGGGAGGGGCTGAGAGGCTGGGGTGTGAGCCGCCAGCAACCAAGCGCGTTGCTTTATTAATATTTTTTTGGGCAGTATATGTCTTAATTTAATTTATGTACATTTTTGTGTTTGTTTTACAATTAAACTTTAAACGACACTTCAAACACACACTAGTACATTTGATGGCACAATAAACTTTACAAACATATAATACTGCAGCAACGAAACACTTGTAACCTCGAAATAGGCCCGCAGCCAGCAGGGTGGAGGGGGGGGAAAGGGACAAAAAAGAGAGACACAAAATATTCGGCACTTTGACGAAGGGACTAAACTAAACCTCGAACACGTCTCGACTCCACAACGTTCACGACACGACTTTTCCTTTGGACAGAGACCCAGACTCGAGACCAATCCATGATCGGGGCAAAAGGCTCCAAAAGTACGAATTTTCAAGAGGGGGGAGGGGGGACTCGTCAAGTGTGTGTAATAGTGTGTGAAGTGTGTGTGTGTGTGTGTGTGTGGTGTGAGTCAAGAAAGTAAAGTGGGGCCACGCTCAAAAGTATGCTGTCTCTTCCCTTTGTAATTCCCCCTAACTTATAAATTTGATTTGCAATCCCCTGTGAGTTCGTCAACTTGATGTTTGGTTGGCTGTAATGCGGTGTGTGGTCTTCAGTCCCCTCTACTACCCTTGCCGCCTGCTGAGGGCAGACGACTAGGAATGTATCATGTACATGTGGGCGGGCAGTTTATAGGGGGCGTAATTGTTTTATGCGAAGACTAGCATTTTTGGCTCAATTTAGGCCGTAGTGGTGGTGGTGTGGCGGCAACTGATGCTGATTTGAAAGTCGATTTGAAACTGATAATCAATTGTCAGCACCGTTGCCGCCGAAGATTTTTATCACAGATTGTAATAATTTTGTAGTGGGGTGTCCCGCACTAATTACGAAAATAACAAGGGGGGGGGGGGGGGGGAAAGAAGGGGTTAAAGAAATGAGATCGAAAATTCAGAAAATGCAGTGTTGCAACACGTAGTCAATTGAGGAATAGATAAAGAGAAAAGGTAAACAATGCAGGTGCTTTGCGTGGAAAATATAAAAAAAAGAGACAAGCACTTGCAGAAATAACAATACAGATAAGTAGTAGACTGGAGTGAAGACGACGGAAAAACAGGTAAAACACGTAATAAAAGAGATACTACACTGGAACAAAGACGAGACAAAACAGGTACAATTGATTTACGTTTACAATATTACAATAAACATAACAATTTAAAATAATGTCTATATCTTTTTTTTCTATAATTACAGGGAAGACAAGAAACAGCGGAGCATCGGCCGGCATAGCAAAACACAATGCTTGTAAAGACATTGCGTTGCATACCGGCCGACCCCGTCGTCCCCCCTGGTCGTCGAAATTGGCGTCAGCCGAAGTCGTCAGAAGTAGGTGCAATTAGCACCTCGTCGTCGTCGTTGTGGCTGTGGCTGCCCTCTTGGAGAACCAGTGGCACTGGTCCGGCCACCAGCTGGGAGCCAGGAGTAGACGGCACACATATTACTGTGGCGACACGGGTCCGGCCGCCAAAGTGAAATGGATGTGAGTGTGTGTGTGCGTAGGCAATTGTGGCCCTAATGTAGAGCGAGTGGCACTGGTCCGGCCACCAGCTGGGAGCCAGGAGTAGATGGCACACATTTTACTGTGGCGACACGGGTCCGGCCGCCAAAGTGAAATGGATGTGAGTGTGTGTGTGCGTCGGCAATTGTGGCCCTAATGTAGAGCGAGTGGCACTGGTCCGGCCACCAGCTAGGAGCCAGGAGTAGATGGCACACATTTTACTGTGGCGACACGGGTCCGGCCGCCAAAGTGAAATGGATGCGAGTGTGTGTGTGCGTCGGCAATTGTGGCCCTAATGTAGAGCGAGTGGCACTGGTCCGGCCACCAGCTGTGGGCAATGGCGGACAACGACACACATAACTCGAACGGCACAGGTCCGGCCGCCCAAGTGTTTGTGTGTGTGTGTCTGAATGGCTGGCGGTAAGTATTTTGAGAGCCCTTTTTTTTCGTATGTGTGGCTGATGAATTTTTTTTCCTTTTCCAGGACCATAGGGCACTCTGAATGCCATGGCACTGGATCCGGCCACCAACTAAGGACGATGGCGGACACGACACACATAACTCGAACGGCACAGGTCCGGCCGCCCAAGTGTAATGGATGTTTGTGTGTGTGTGTGTGTATTTCCATTCCAGGTACACATGGCACTTTGAATGCTTTGATGGCGGCAGCGTCCGTTGTTCATTTTTGTTGTGGCTTGCGAGTGATATGCATTTGTCATTTAATCCAATGCAGTGGCAGAGATGTGTCCAATTAGTACACAGCGTTCCAGGATATCTGGTTGTCAAGATGGTACCTCATGTTGCGGGCGTAGGCCTTAATGTCATCCATGGAGTCGTCATCTGTCCACATCTCATCGTCATCATTTTCTTCATCCATTTCAGGATCCGTCTCTGGAATGGCGGCTGGCGTTGGCCCTAACGTTTTTTGTGGTGGCTCTGATCGTGGTGGTTTCTTTGACCGCCTGGCTGCTGGAGCTGGGGCAACCACTGTTGCTGCTGCCATTGTTGGTGGATTTTCCGATGTAACTGCAACTGCTGGAGTTGCCGTCACTGCCTGGGATTGGATGAGCGAGGTGAGTACTGACATCGTCACTTCCAGCCTCTTTTCCAATCGCGTCATCCTCTGCGTATTCTCCAACAGTGCCTGGCTGCAGGATCCCTCGAAAGATTGGCGTTTCGGCTGCATCTTCTGCCGGGAGCGGTTGTAGGCAAACTGCTGCTGCTGCTGCTGTCGCTGTTGTTGTTCGCGCTGCGGCTGCTGTTGCAGCTGCTGTAGCTGCTGCTGTTGTGGTGCCTGGGAACGGCTCAATGGCTGCTCTGGACGTCGTCGCCCAGTGCGTGGGCCAGAGGCAGCAGGCGTCTGTTTTTTTTTTTTTTCGAGGTAATTTTGATGCAAGTGCACGCCTACGTTGAGCACACTCGCCCGCCAGTTTTGCTACTGACGGAGTTTATTTACAGCTTTTTCTTATTACCTAGGACATGGCAATTTACATTTAAGCTTAACTTACAACAATAATGCGATTTTAAAATTGGCGGGCTGTTAACATTAACATTACATTGACATTAGCATTACATTAACATTAACATTATAGCATGAAACTAATGGTCTGGCAGCCCTTATGTGTCAATCACAGGATTAACGTACATAAATCAGCAAGTGGTCACAAACAGATAAGTATTGACAATATTTGAACAATTATTTACATTTTAATCTAATTTAATTATATTTTATTTCTATTTGCAGGTACTGGATCATCGTCGTCGTCTGGAGCAGTGTGTTTGGCACGGTGCGCAACCGTACGGCGCTGGATGAGCGCGTGTGTAAGGTGCGGCAGGAGACGTGGACAATGCACAGCGCCGTGCAGAGTGGATGGAGCGATCGCCGTGGTCCTGCAGGTGGCCCGGGATTCGGCCAAATTTGTGTGGCGATGGTTGCCAGCAGCCATGAAGTGCAGGAAAACCACCCCTGCGTGGATTCGGATGCGCCATGTGTGCAGCGCAAGCGTGTCCAAATTTGCATTCATGGCCAACCAGCAGCCGTGATGACTCTCGTCCGCGGAGCCCTTCTGGAGGCCGGATGCCGTGGTGACGCCCATGAGGAAGGATCAGAGGAGCAACTAGGGGTGTCGCCCGGTGTCGCAAGCGTGTTTGTACACGCTTCAGGTGAATTTTGTGCCGTTTTAAATTGCTCTGTGGAGGGGATAATTTTGCAAATTTTAATGTCATTTTTACATTTACCAGGTACAACGACAATGTCCACCACAGGAATATTGGACTTGCTGCGGCCGGATTGCGGCGTCCCAATAATCGGCGCCTTGCTGCACCAAAGTGCGGAGTGACTGTGGCGGTGTGTGCAATGTGCCGGCCGGCATCATCGTCGTTGTTGTGGTCGTCGTCATCTGAGATGGATTGGACATCGGTGATGATTTGGACGTCGTCGTCGTCGTCATCGGAAATGATTTGGACGTCGTCGTCGTCGTCGTCGTCGTCGTCGTCGTCGTCGTCGTCGTCGTCGTCGTCGTCGTCGTCGTCGTCGTCGTCGTCGTCGTCGTCGTCGTCGTCGTCGTCGTCGTCGACCACCCGTTCAAGGCGCCGTCGGACTTGCTCCAGTCCGTGGTCCAGAAGTGCCTCTTGCGGATTGCGTCGATGGCTGTCGTCCAGGGTGCGTGAGCTGCTGCTTGCAGCCCGTGTCTGGCAACGATAATGTGACGTCTGCAGGTTGCTGCTCGCCAGAATTTGCTGTGTCTGCTGCTGGGTCCGCTGCTGTGTCTGCTGCTGGGTCCGCTGCTGCGTCTGCTGCTGCATCTGTTGCTGAGTCTGCTGCTGCGTCTGTTGCTGAGTCTGCTGCTGGGTATGCTGCTGCGTCACTGGATCGGGATCCCCCTCGTAATCTGGCAGGATTATCCTTTGGACAGATAGTGGCTGGCCAAAGATAAGAGCCACTATTCTTTCTCGGGGAGTTTGGCCGCTGAGGTATCGTTTCCTGAAGCAATTTATCATCGAACCGTTGAACCTTTCGGGGTTCGGATTGATGATATTTTGTTGTTGGATTCTTCTTAATTGACTGGCGTCTGATTCCTCCTGTCTCTTTCTTTTCAGCTCCTCCTCTTCGAGACGGACCAGCGCTGGAAGCGATTCCTCGGAGATGGCCGGATCTGGATGTTGTTGTTGATGGCTGCTCCGATCCTGATTTTGAGGCTGCAGCGGGCGGAAGTGTTGGAGCAGCTGTTGCAGATATCGTGGCCTCTGCAATCGCTGTGGCTCATACGGCTGCCGTAATAGTTTCCGAGCCTCCGGATTGACATGGCAAGCCAAGGAGTTGGCGAAGCGCCCACTTGCCGCATGGAACACTTCGTCAATTGTGTCTAGATTGTGAGTCTGCCTTATGGCATCGTTCCTGGTGAACCTTGTCGCCTTCATTGCCCGTCCAATGATTTTATTTTGTAGGCTTTGCACCCGTCGCAGCTGGGAATCGGATGTAAGTGCGCCCCAAACCGGAAGACCATATTGCCAAATGGGCATGATGAGCTGCTTGATGACGATAGCCTTGATTTCGTTAGGCAGCCGGCTTTTTGGGCCAGCAAGCCACTCCAGTTTGGCCGCTCTTGATCGGAGTTTTGTGCAGAGCGTCGTGATGTGTGAGCTTAGGGTGAGTTTTTTGTCCAATTTTATGCCCAGATATGTGTGTGATTTGTCAAGTGGCACAGCCTGTCCATTTATAGTCGGCGTTTGCCTTAAGTCCGTTGATCTAATTGTCCTCAGTGTGAATATTACATGTCCGGTTTTTTTTGCATTTATGTTAATGCACCACTTCTTGGCCCATATAGAGAAGTGTTGTAGGTACCGCTGGTTATTTTTGACTGCCACATTTGGGATTGCAGATGCGCTCATTATCACCGTGTCGTCGGCATACGTGGACAGCAGCATTGATTCCCGTTCTGGATGAAAGCCAGTGCTGTCAGGGATGAGGTGAGGCATGGGTATGTCCGAGGCATAGATCGTGTATAGTATTGGCCCAAGTACACTACCCTGCAGGACTCCAGCTGATATTTTTCCGATTCTTGACAGATCATCGTCTCCGCAGCTCACGCAAAAAGTGCGTTCAGCCAGGTAGCTCTCTAGAATGCAGTACAAATTTAAAGGCAGCAGCTTCTTCAACTTGTACAGCAGCCCTTCATGCCATACTCGGTCAAAAGCTTCGGATATGTCCAGAAAAATTGCCGAGCAAACTTGTTTTTTCTCATACGCCTTGAGGATATATTGTGTGACTCGAGCCAGCTGCTGCTCAGTGCCATGCTCCCGCCGAAATCCAAATTGGTAATTGGGTACGGCCTTGGCAAAATTCTCCACCTCAAACAATCTCGCCATCAGCAATTTTTCAAAGATCTTTGAAAGGCCAGATAATAGACTGATTGGCCGGTAGGAACACATGTCGGCTGTGTTTTTGCCCGGCTTTAAAATCATTTTAATCTGGGCATGTTTCCACTGACTTGGAAAGTGGCCCAGTCTGAAAATGGAGTTATAAATTAATATTAAATATAATAGCGCTTTTTTTGGCAAATTTTTAATCAGTTTGTTATTGATTTTGTCGCCCCCAGGTGATTTGGACAGCTCCAATGCATCAACAATCTGCATCAGCTCAGGCAGTGTGACTGGTCTGAAGGGAATCCTGATTTCCTGGTCTGGTTGTAGCTGCTTCTGCCGTTTTGACTGCTCGCGCTCTCTGTTGATTGCGGTCCGCTCTTCATCTGAGTTGGATAGTATCGGGCTGAATCTCTCCTCCAGGTGAGTAACAAAGGCATCGGCTGTCTCGGCTGTTGACTTTGTCCACGAGACACTTGCCTTGCCTCCAGTCATAGTTGGCAGCCTCAGTGGCCAGTTTGGCTGCGGTTGTCTTTTGATTGTGCTGGTCAGTTTCCAAAGTTTCTACATTTGATAGCGGTCTTTGTTGTCAATCCCTGTGAACAGTTTGTTGATATTTTTGTTTTTCAGGATTGTGAGCCCCTTATTAAGACGATTTTGCGCCGCCCTGTAGTTTCGTCTGGCTTCGATGGTGCGAGTCGCCAGCCAGATCCTCTTGCACTGCTGTTTGTTGGAAAGCAGCTCGCTAGTAGCCACGTCCAGCTTAAGGTGATGGTGCCGGTGATGTTGCTGTGACCGCTGCTGATGTTGATGCTGTCGCTGCTGTGGCCATCTTCGATGTGAGTTTGGATGCTGCTGTTGATGTTGTGTTGTTGCTGCTGCTGCTGCTACCCGTATATTGTCCAAAAACAAGTCAACGACGTCATCAATGTCCTGCGCTATTCTAATCTCGGTGTTGAGATTGATCAACCGTTCCAGCGACTTTTGAAACAGGCTGATATTGGCACGTGCTGGGAGCAGATGTTTCCTGGCTGTGGGCGTAGGATGTCTACGTTCACCGCTGCCGATCGTCAACTCCACCCTGAGTATTGGCCTCATCTGGCCGGCGATCTCTCATCTGGCTGCGGGCCTAGTCGAGGTTACAAGTGTTTCGTTGCTGCAGATTATATGTTTGTAAATTAATGTGCCATCAAATGTACTAGTGTGTGTTTGAGTGTCGTTTAAAGTTGAATAGTACATAAATTAAATTAAGACATATACTGCCCACAAATATTAATAAAGCAACGCGCTTGGTTGCTGGCGGCTCACACCCCAGCCTCTCAGCCCCTCCCCTGTGGAGCACTGAGAGCCCTCAACCCAAAGAGGCTCGTTGCTCGTTTGAGAAGTCGAAAGGTTTACCCAGGAGACTGAAAAGCCGGAAAAAGATACGAGAAATGCCTGCAAAGAAAAAACTTGAAGGCAAAGCTAAAGGTAATGGAAGTACTCGGTTCTGCGGCCATCGGACAGTCGTAACTCATTTCTCATTTCGTCTCATTTCAGCCGCGAGTATACCGGGGGATACAGGATCTGTGGCAACCGCGACTATGGTTCGGTGCCAAATGCCGCCGCGCGCCTGCAAGAGCAAGAGCCAGAGCGCCGCCAGGCCCAGTCTTAGTCCCAGCCGCCTGGCCAAGAAGCCCAGCCTGACGCCGACCACCGGTTCTCAGGCGCCATCGCAGACCATCGCAAAGTCGAGGCCCACCGGTCTCGAGACGATTTTTGAACGGCCCGGCAATGAGGACGACGGGCCCACCAGCAGCCATGCCGTGGCATTCGGCGAGTGCCAGCGCCGTCCTCGCCCTGGGTACGGGCGAAAAAAAAAGAACCCTGTCGCAGAAGAGCTGCCTGAAGGTGCGCAACACCTTGGGCGAACGCAGCACCCGGCACATGATGACACTGCGGGCGTCCCGCACTACTTTGGACAGCGTAATGCTTGGGGGCTCGGACGATGAAGGCGAGTCGGTCGGAGTCGCTCCCGCAGTCGCTCCCGTAGCTGCTCCCGAAGTCGTTCCCGCTGGAGGAAATGCCGGTACAAATCAGCCGGCACCATTCGTGCTGCGCACCAGCAGGAGGCTCAAGAGTCTGCCTCCGTTTTAGATTGTTGCACCTTCCACCCTCCAAATGAATAAAAAAGAATAAAGAAAAGAAAAGCAAAGAAAAGAAAAACCCTCTACAGAATGTCTCTTTTGCTCTCATTGTAAATTGAAGCGCCTCTTTCGGCGGAACCTACCCCAAG
Source organism: Drosophila miranda (assembly GCF_003369915.1). Classification (NCBI taxonomy): domain Eukaryota; kingdom Metazoa; phylum Arthropoda; class Insecta; order Diptera; family Drosophilidae; genus Drosophila; species Drosophila miranda. The sequence goes on from NW_022881625.1 coordinate 616,534, forward strand.
AGCGGAAAGCGGAGATCAATTAGAATTGTGAACCCCAAAGCGAGCGATTGATACGATACTCGCTCTCGGCTACCATTTCCCCTTCGTGTGACAAAGGTATGGGATCGCTCCAGCCCTGGCTCTCTCTTGGCTGCGATTTCCCCTTCGTGTGACGTCGGTATTAATGCTAGTGATGCTCGTCGTGGTTCCTGTGGGATCTGGTTCCGGTGTTGCTCCCCCCATTGTTTTAAATGAAAAACTCTCTCTCAGTTTCGCGACGGCGGCCTCTCTCTCGGTCTCCCTTGTAGGCGTTGGCTTCGGGCTGGCCGGGGAGAGTTGTTGATCACATCGGCGTCACTGGTCGGAGTGGGAGAGATCCGACTATTCCCCTCTTCGTGGCTCTTGTTCTGGCTGCTGCTTCTTCTTCGTGTAGCGTGGGTATTGGGATCGCTCTCTCTCTTTCGGCTGCTGTTTCCACTCCTTGTAGCGTGGGTATTGAGACTCAATACATCACCGAAATGCTGGCCAGCCATGGACACACGGCCACTTTTGTACGCGGTATGACACGTCGGGCGACTAACGAGCCCCTTAACTTGTTTGCCGCCCAACTAAACTGTTAAAAATTCTTAATTAACGCCAATAAGGAATACATTAAAATTCCGACGCCAAGCCAAGCAGCCATTCTCCCAACTCGCCCCACACACATTCACATTCCCCTTCCCAACCACTACCGACAAGCTTTATTTCCTCTTTATCGCCAATGTAAATTAAAATTCTGTGCGCCACTAAACATATATTCAAATCACAAACCACAAAGAGAATCATAAAACACAAAGATTTCCTAAACCACACACAACTACTGTCAACGCGGCTTCGCCTGTGTTTAGTGCGGTGGTTTCGTCCACCGCACCCAGCTAAATGCGAAAATTGCGGCGGTTTAACAACTTCTGTCAACGCGGCTTCGTCTTTGGAAAGTGCGGTGGTTTCGTCCACCGCACCCAGCTAAATGCCAAAGTTGCGGCGGTTTAACAACTTCTGTCAACGCGGCTTCGTCTGTGTAAAGTGCGGTGTTTTCGTCAACCGCACCCAGCTAGATGCCAAAGTTGCGGCGGTACGCACCCATCCAACTACAGGGCCTATGCTGATACTGATATGAGGATCAGCCTTGCGCCGCCACTTATATGAAGCCCGCTCCGAGGACGGGAACGGACTGAAAAGACGCAATCCATTGTAAAAGAAAACACATGTTAATGTTTAGTCTAGTGTTACCTTAACTTTTGTAAGGAAGCGATCCTGGGCTGGGGTACATATCTCAGTCTACTCCAGGGTCGAAATTACAGCAATATTTATAATTTGCCGGGACTCCGTATTTCGGACCGACGATGGGGGACGGGGCCGCAGTCCCGCGGACGGGGGCGATCGTAGCGTGGGACGGGGCAGTTGGTTTCACCGAGAACACTCCGGTTATCGCCGAATAGCGCCTTCAGGGCCCCACCGAACTCAGAATCAATACGGAGGTCTTTACTATGCGATAATAGCGAGAGGTGTCGCCGAGAGTACCTAGGCTATCGCCGGACAGTACCTACGGGACCCTGTCGGCCTAAGAATTACTACGACGCGGGAAGGGGAACTTTGCTATGCGGAAATACCGACAAGTATCGCCGAGAATGCCTAGGCAATCGCCGGATAGCACTTACGGGACGCCGCCGAACTAAGAATTACTACCGGGGGTCGGGGATATCGACAGGCATCGCCGAGAATGCCTAGGCAATCGCCGGATAGCACTTACGGGACGCTGTCGAACTAAGAATTACTACGGGGGTCGGGGGTACCGACGCGTATCGCCGAGAGCGCTTAGGCAATCGCCGGATAGCACTCACGGGACACTATCGGGCTAAACATTACGGCGAAAATCTTTATCATACGGGGCAGGTATGCATATCACTCGCATGCCACAACAAAAATGAACAACGGACGCTGCCGCCATCAAAGCCATTAAATAAAACATAAACGAATAAAAATGCTGCCATACACACTTGCAAAGTCATACGGCCTGACAAATTCAAATCGAATGCAGTGCGTTGGTGATTGCTAGAATAGCCAAAAACAGACACACACACACAAACACCCATTACACTTGGGCGGCCGTACCTGTGCCGTTCGAGTTATGTGTGTCGTGTCCGCCATCGTCCTTAGTTGGTGGCCGGATCCAGTGCCATGGCATTCAGAGTGCCCTATGGTCCTGGAAAAGGAAAAATCCATCAGCCACACATACGATTAAAAAGGGCTCTCAAAATACTTACCGCCAGCCATTCAGACACACACACACAAACATCCATTACACTTGGGCGGCCGGACCTGTGCCGTTCGAGTTATGTGTGTCGTGTCCGCCATCGTCCTTAGTTGGTGGCCGGACCAGTGCCACTCGCTCTACATTAGGGCCACAATTGCCGACGCACACACACACTCACATCCATTTCACTTTGGCGGCCGGACCCGTGTCGCCACAGTAATATGTGTGCCGTCTACTCCTGGCTCCCAGCTGGTGGCCGGACCAGTGCCACTGGTTCTCCAAGAGGGCAGCCACAGCCACAACGACGACGAGGTGCTAATTGCACCTACTTCTGACGACTTCGGACGACGCCAATTTCGACGACCAGGGGGGACGACGGGGTCGGCCGGTATGCAACGCAATGTCTTTACAAGCATTGTGTTTTGCTATGCCGGCCGATGCTCCGCTGTTTCTTGTCTTCCCTGTAATTATTGAAAAAGATATAGACATTATTTTAAATTGTTATGTTTATTGTAATATTGTAAACGTAAATCAATTGTACCTGTTTTGTCTCGTCTTTGTTCCAGTGTAGTATCTCTTTTATTACCTGTTTTTCCATCGTCTTCACTCCAGTCTACTACTTATCTGTATTGTTATTTCTGCAAGTGCTTGTCTCTTTTTATTTAGTATATTTCCTCTTATTTTCCACGCAAAGCACCTGCATTGTTTACCTTTTCTCTTTATCTATTCCTCAATTGACTACGTGTTGCAACACTGCACTTTCTGAATTTTCGATCTCATTTCTTTAACCCCTTCTTCCCCCCACCCCCCCCCCCCCCCCCCCCCCCCCATTGTTATTTTCGTAATTAGTGCGGTTCTCCGACACCCCACTACAAAATTATTACAATCTGTGATAAATCTTCGGCGGCAACGGTGCTGACAATTGATTATCGGTTTCAAATCGACTTTCAAATCAGCATCAGTTGCCGCCACACCACCACTACGGCCTAAATTGAGCCAAAAATGCTAGTCTTCGCATAAAACAACTACGCCCCCTATAAACTGCCCGCCCACATGTACATGCTACATTCCTAGTCGTCTGCCCTCAGCAGGCGGCAAGGGTAGTAGAGGGGACTGAAGACCACATACCGCATTACAGCCAACAAAACATCAAGTTGACGAACTCACAGGGGATTGCAAATCAAATTTTAAGTTAGGGAGAATTACAAAGAAGAGACAGCATACCAGCCAATGGGGGGAGCAACACCGGAACCAGATCCCACAGGAACCACGACGAGCATCACTAGCATTAATACCGACGTCACACGAAGGGGAAATCGCAGCCAAGAGAGAGCCAGGGCTGGAGCGATCCCATACCTTTGTCACACGAAGGGGAAATGGTAGCCGAGAGCGATCCCAATACCCACGCTACAAGGAGGGGAAACAGCAGCCGAGGAACTCCAGCGCCACCGCTCCTATACGCCATCTACTTATTTGTATATGTACTAAATTCAAATAATACATGCCATATTTTACATTTTACATGTAGTTGCAGTGTTTTTGGCTGAACAATGGGAAGGTAACACTAGTTACAGTAGTGGTAGGTATTCGGTATTTTTTTATGCAAGTATTTTGAGTAAAGAAAGTTAAGGTAACACTAGACTTAACATTAACATGTGTTTTCTTTTACAATGGATTGCGTCTTTTCAGTCCGTTCCCGTCCTCGGAGCGGGCTTCATATAAGTGGCGGCGCAAGGCTGATCCTCATATCAGTATCAGCATAGGCCCTGTAGTTGGATGGGTGCGTACCGCCGCAACTTTGGCATTTAGCTGGGTGCGGTGGACGAAACCACCGCACTTTACACAGGCGAAGCCGCGTTGACAGTAGTTGTGTGTGGTTTAAGAAATCTTTGTGTTTTATGATTCTCTTTGTGGATTGTGATTTGAATATATGTTTAGTGGCGCACAGAATTTTAATTTACATTGGCGAGAAAGAGGAAATAAAGCTTGTCGGTAGTGGTTGGGAAGGGGAATGTGAATGTGTGTGGGGCGAGTTGGGAAAATGGCTGCTTGGCTTGGCTTCGGCATTTTAATGTATTCCTTATTGGCGTTAATTAAGAATTTTTAACAGTTTAGTTGGGCGGCAAACAAGTTAAGGGGCTCGTTAGTCGCCCGACGTGTCACACTATCTTGAACAAAAAAAAAAAAACACATACAATAATCGCATATCACATATTATGTTTTTTGTGGAGAGGGGGAGGGGGAGGGGGAGGGTTCCAAAGTATTTACACGGTCCAATGTTTGCACGGGTAATATAATGGAGATTCTTTTGGTAAAGATTTTATTCGTAATTTATTCGCCCAACTATCGAGAAAGGCTCGCGTGTGCCGTACGATACGATCCATTACGATACGATATCGTCTGTGGGCTATATATGTATGTATATTGATGTGTGCATATTGTGAGGAACCGTGGTTCCCACAGGCCGAATTCGACCAAAGCATAGCCGGATAAAGGCGGTGGGACGGTCGGATAAAGGCTGATGGCTGGCTGGATAAGGCGAAGGTCAGCCCAGATACCCACGGATAGCCGGATGCGGCGAAGAGGCCAAGGGCCCCGAGAGGAGAAGTGTCCCGCTCTCGGAGCAAGATCGGGCTCGGATCGGGCCGGCAGCGATCCGACGCATGACCAAATAGGGGCATGGGATCACGCCACCGGCCAGGCCCCGTTACGAAGGCCGTGGAAACCAGGAGACGGCGATGGAAAACTACCAACGCCGAGCCGGGGCCCGTCAAGGGGCTATAAAAGGAGGCTGCGGCAACGAAGCGGCTCTCTTTTTCCGTGGAGAAGTGATCGCGCGCGCACGTTGAAACCCCGCCGAAACGTGAGAGTAATACCCGGTACGGTTCGAAGAAGTGCAGTGAAGTGAATAGCAACAGGAAGACAGGCCCCGCCTGCCCCCAGAGTGAGTCTAAGTTAAGAGGTGATCCACAGTTGCCGGCGGAAGCTAAGAGGGGAGTGCGAGACGTAGAGTGCGGATTTGCGTGGCGGGCCAAAGCAATAGCGGAAGTCAAACTGCCCCAATCAACAGCCTCAAAGCTGCCACACCCGACGAGAGCCCACGCGTGGTGGAGATCCATAGATAAGCTGAATTGTAGCATCTAGCCCTAAGTCCTAATATAAGTACGAATAAAGAGAGATTCGATTAAAGAAAAGGAAGGTCTAATCATTTGTCGTTGGGGGCAACAATAAAAATACGTTGCGACGAATCGGCCGACCGCTGAGCGAGCCCAGCAAACTCAAGCGAACCAAGAAGCAGTTCCGTTACAACTTGCGCCCAACGTGGGGCCTACAACGACAAATAGTAGGACAAAGGGAGGAGAAATATAGACGAGAGAATGGGGAAGGGACAATGGATCCACCGGTTGAGAAAGGAGGAGCTTGTCCAATGCGGCCACGCCTTCGGCGTGCGGCTGGAGGGCACAGTGGACGAAATGAGAAGAACATTTAAGGAGTGGATGAGGGAACACGAAGATGAGTCGGAGTGGGCCGATCTGATTGAGGTATGGGAGTGTCGGGCGGACAGGTCCTCGCCGACACCCCGGGCGGACGACAAATAAGCCGCGTACGAGCACCTGGCACCCCCACCCGGCGCAACCGCGGCGGCGCTGTGGAGGTCCCCAGTCGACATACAGAGAGAATTGATAGCGAGTCTCTCAGTGCCAATACCGGAACGCTCGCACACGGGGACGCCTAGCAGGCCCCGCCACCAAGGAAGGGATCGAAGCCGAGAGACCGAAAGAGGGAGAACCGAACCAGCCACAATACGGCCAGCACACCTGGACTACGCTAGAGTGGCGAAACAGGTGAGAGAGTGGTCGTTCCGATTCGACGGGACGACGAAGCCTCTCGAGTTCTTGGAGCAGGTCGAGTGGTCCGCCGAGACGTACGGTCTGGATCCGGATCTGATCCCAAGGGCGATGCCGGAGCTGCTAAAAGGGCGGGCGCTGATGTGGTTCGTGGCGAACAATCGACAGTGGAGAACGTGGAAAGAGTTCTCGTCGAGCTTCCAGGCTTACTTTCTGCCGCGGGGATACTTTGAGAAGTTGCTGCAGGAAGTGAGGATGCGGAAACAGAAATGGGGCGAGCCATTCAAAGAGTATATGGTAGAGATGCAGGCACTTATGCGACCCCTGAAATGTCCCCAAGAGGAGCAGACGGAGCTGATTCGTGAGAATAGCATGCCCGATCTGAGAGCGTATATGAGGCCGCACCGGTGCAAGGACCTCGACACCATGATGGAACTGGCAGACGAGTTCGAGGCGTTGGAGAGGGACCGCCTAGAGGTCCAACGGGAGAATCCAACCATGAAAGCCCGGGCAGCGAACCCCTTCCACAAGCCAGCCGAGACGACGGCATGTCGGCGATGCAAGGACGGCCCGCGGGACGGAGCAGCACGGGAGGAGAGGGGAGAGCGTGTCATTATGCCGACACCGACCAACGGCAATATCGAGAACGGATATGTCAAAAATCCGGCCCAGGCGTGCCGAAGGTGTGGGAGCGCGGATCATTGGAGCCGGGAGTGCAACGGCCGACCTCTCACCTACTGCTGGAGATGCGGAAAAGTGGGCATCTCGGCATGGCAATGCTGCAGGAAGACGGGAAACGCCCCGCGACCCACGCCGCGGAGGGCCGTGCCAGGGTCGCAAGAAACGGTCCCTCAAGCCTAGTCGGCAGGCTGACCAGCGAGGAGGAACAGTTATCCGCAGTAGTGGAGGTCGCGGGCATGGAGCTGCAAGCCACGGTGGATACAGGAGCTATCGTGAGCCGCGAGCTGGCGGACCGACTAAAGGGTGAAGGCCGGGAGGCGGCGGCAAGGAAAAGGGTGAGGTTGGCGGATGGCCATAGCCAGGAGGTCACGTGCCAGATTGAAACGAAGGTATGCTTTGGGAACAAGGAGATCCCAATGGTGCTACTCGTATTGCCGGGTGTGATTGATGAGTTAGTGTTGTGATGGGATTTTCTCCGCGCGGTCGGGGCAGTGGTGACCTGTGCAGGGCACAGGGTGGTGATCCCTGCCCAAGATCGGGAACGAGGAGACCAGGAGGGAAGATTGTCCGTGGCGAAGGCCGAAGCGGGAGACACGGCTCCGGAGTCCGACAACGAAACGGACACGACCCTAAGGATGGCCGCCAGAGGGGTGTCAGCGGGCATGAGGCAGAATAAGGGGGCGAGGGAAGAGCCAGTGGAGGAATTCTTAGCCCGAGAGTTAGAGGCATTTTCCAAGATCGAGGGGGTGTCTAATGTGGCGGTGCACACAATCACCATGAGTGACCCGCAACCGATTAAGCAAAGATATTACCCGAAGAACCCCAAAATGCAGGCCGAGAATAACCAGAAAGTGGACGAACTGGTAGAAATGGGATGCATAGAGCCGTCAAAGAGCCCCTACAGTTCGCCTATAGTGATGGTAAAGAAGAAAAATGGCAAATGGAGATTGTGCGTGGACTTTCGCGAGATCAGTAAAGGACGCGTATCCAATGCCCAGGATCGATTACATCCTCGATCAACTGCGGGAAGCGAAATTCATAAGTAGCCTAGATCTGAAGGATGGATATTGGCAGATCCCCCTGGCCGAGAGCAGCCGGCCGATCACGGCGTTCACGGTGCCCGGAAAGGGACTATACCAATGGAAGGTGATGCCGTTTGGGTTACACTCCGCGTCGGCCACCTTTCAACGGGCGTTAGACCAAGTGATTGGGCCAGAAATGATGCCGCACGCGTTCGCATACCAGGATGACATAGTGGTCATCGGGCGAACAGAGGAAGAACACCGAAGAAACCTGAAAGAGGTGTTTCGACGGCTGCGCTTGGCGAACCTGCGGCTGAACGCAGACAAGTGCGAGTTCTTTAGGAAAGAGCTGCGGTATCTAGGCCACAAGGTGACCGGCGAGGGGATATGTACAGACCCCGAGAAAGTCGCAGCCATAGCTGAATTGAAACCGCCGACAAATGTCAAGGAGCTGAGACAGTACTTGGGAGTGGCCTCATGGTACCGGAGGTTCGTGCCCGACTTCGCCACCCTCGTGCAGCCCCTGTCCGGGCTCCTCAAGAAGAAGACGGAATGGGTCTGGACACAAGAACGGCAAGAAGCGTTCGAGGAGGTGAAAGGACGACTAGTGACTCGAAGAAGTTTATTCTGCAGACAGACGCCAGTGCTTACGGGCTGGGTGCGATTCTCACGCAGGAGACGGAAAGGGGCGAACGGGTAATATCATATGCTAGCAGGACGCTAAATGGACCCGAAAGGAACTATTCGGCGACCGAGAAAGAATGTCTGGCCATTGTGTGGGCCATCCGCCGGTTGAGGCCATACTTGGAAGGATATCGCTTCAAGGTGGTCACGGACCACATGGCTCTGAAATGGCTAAATAGCATAGAAAGTCCGTCGGGAAGAGTGGCGAGATGGGCATTAGAGCTACAGCAGTACGACTTTGAAGTCGCGTACAGGAAAGGACAGCTCAACGTGGTAGCCGACGCACTCTCCCGACAACCGGTGGAGGAGCGAGGCCGTCGGATAAGAAGTGAGGAGGGAACACAACCAGTAGGCGAGCCGCCCTGCAAGTGGTTAGAGGGCATGGTAGAAAAGATCAGAAAAGAATCCCCGAAGTACCCCGACTATGTGGAGAAGGGGGGAAACTTGTACCGGCACATTCCTCATCGGGCAGGGAGCGAAGAAGTCGCCTCGTGGAAGTTATGTGTGCCGAAATATGCCCGAGAAAGGGTCTTAAAGGAAAGCCACGATAGTCCGGAAGCGGGCCACGCCGGCGGAAGGAGAACCGCGGCACGGGTGGCGGCAAGATATTACAGGGATGTACAGGGACGTGAGGGCCTACGTGCGGAAGTGCGAACTATGTCTTCGCTATAAGCCAAGTCAGCTACAAGCGGCAGGAGAAATGTTGACACAGGTGCCGGAAGAACCATGGGCAATGGTATGCGCGGACTTTGTGGGTCCTCTGCCGAGGTCGAAACATGGGAACTCGATGTTGTTGGTGCTGGTGGATCGATTCTCCAAGTGGACCGAGTTGGTGCCGCTGAGGAAGGCCACAGCAGAGGCACTAATAAAGGCCTGTCGGGAGCGCATAATAGCCCGTTTTGGCACGCCCAAAGTCTTCATTACGGACAATGGGGTGCAGTTTGCAAGCAGGGCATTTACAAGATTCCTGGAGAAGCTAGGAGTTCGTCACCAGTTTACGGCGCCATACACGCCGCAAGAGAATCCGACAGAGCGAACGAACAGAACGGTAAAGACCATGATAGCTCAGTTTACCGAGGGTGATCAAAGGTGTTGGGATGAAAAATGGCCGGAGCTGATGCTGGCCATGAATTCGGGAGTGTCGGATACAACGGGATATTCACCGGCGTTCGTGGTGCAAGGAAGGGAACCCCGGCTGCCAAAGGCCCTACACTAGCTATGACGAGGAGACGGTAGGCACGGGACAAGGCACAGAGACGCCGGATGAAAATGCGAAGAAATTAAAGGAGCTGTTTCAGTTGGTTCGACGCAACTTGGAAAGGGCAGCCCAGGATCAGGCCAGGCATTACAACCTGAGAAGAAGACCGTGGAGACCCAAAGTGGGAGAGGTCGTGTGGGCCAAACAGCACCACCTTTCCAATGCAGCGGAGGGATTCGCCGCAAAGCTGGCACCAAGGTACGATGGGCCATACCAGATAGAGGACTTTATATCCCCGGTTATCTGCAACCTAAGAAAGGAGGGCGACAGGAAGAAGAGAACGGCACACATACGAGATCTGAAACCCCAACCCGAGGAGCGAGAGACACAGGGGTGAAGGAGAATGGCTGTAATAGGTCGCCCTAAAGGGTCACGCAGGACCAGGAACGGTAGAGTGCCACGCAGGGCACTGGGGAAGGGTGCCGCGCAGGACACGCACGAGACTCGTCAGCACGCAGGGTGATGGACTTGTGCACTTAGATTAAAAAAAAAAAAAAAGGCGAACAGGAAGACTGTGGTTGGAAAAATCTGAAAAAAATTAGTAAAAAGAAAGGAAAATAAAACGAGAAGAGGAAAAGCTCAGCAAACCTGAACAGGAAACGCGTCACCCAAAGCTGGGAGGCGAATCCAGGGTCGGGGAGTGTAATCTCAGACAGCGGATGACCAGGAAAAACCCAGGGGCCAGGTTCACGCCTCAACGCGGACTCACGGGGCAACTACGAGCGTCGGGCCGGAACGACGGGTGCCGCTCATGCGTGGACTACCGGGCGAGGAGTCGGATGATCCTCGGGTCCGAGCCACTGTGTGAGGGAGACACCTGTCAAAAGAGTCCGGCCGGTGGCGCATAGGAGTTGCCCTGGGATGTGAGCCCAAGATTCCAGCCCGGGCGGAGGGTCGGAGGACCCATTGTTCACGAGCGGAATCGCGGCAAGCGGCCCGCATTGAGGGCAGAGGGCGAGCTGGAAAGGGAGAAAGGATGGAGTAAAAGTCATCCGGGTCGGGAGAACTCACCCAGGCCAAGGAGGGTCCGAGCAGCACGGGATGAAGAAGACAGGTCGGCGGTGGCATGTAAGAATAAATAGCAATTTTTTTATAACAATTAAAAGTAAATAATTAGCAATCCATCAATCCATTAAATAGCAATTAAAATAAACAAGAATAAAGGGCTAAATAAAAGTTGTGAATAAGCAAAAATAAAATGGGGGAATAAATAGCAAAATAATCATGAACGGGAAGGGGGTGGGTCCATCAAAGATGGAAAAGTTTTATCCATGAGCCAACAGAGAAACGCGGCGAGAACACAACAGTATCCAAAAAAAAAGGGATAAGGCGAAATCGGATAGAGAGCGGAGAGCGCGACGGCACTCGCACAACCAGGGGAAAGATGCCGTTAGAGCGCGGCCGGCAGAGAGACGAGGCTGAGGGCCATGAGTACAAACGCAACAACCGTTAGAACCAGGCGGGAGAGACCGAGACACGGAGCACCGGCACCGGTAGAGGGAACGATTGGCAATGCAACGCGTGTATATAGGCGGGTGGAAAACGGAACAGCGAACACTTGAAGGTAATTATCACCAGAAAGAACGCAAGAAAAGCAGCAAGAAAAAAAATGGAGATGAAACGCGGGCTCAACCACGAGGATGGCAGGAAGAAGATGGATGATATGAGGGCCTTCCTGGAGGAGCAACAGGCGATCGTGGGAGGAGGGGGCTATCGCGCCGGTACTTCTCGTCAGCGACGGGCGTCTCTGCTCTCGCGTAGCGACGAGGAGGATTGGTGCGATGGCTCCCAGTTCCTTCAACTGCTGGCCTCGCCGTTGGTGTCACCGGCGCCATCGGGGCACGACTCGGTGTCGCCGACGGTGTCATCGGATGAGGAGGAGGAGGACGACGACGAGGTCATATGCACCGACGGCCCGCGCGCGCCAACCGCTCAGGAGAAGGCCAGATGGAGACGGCAGCAAAGGGCGGAGCCGGAGACGAGGAATGGAAGGCCGCTGACCCTGCGCGACAAAATTGAGGCGGTGAGGCGGAGGTTTCAGGAGGCGACGCCGGAGGAGAAGCGCCGGATGCACCAAGTGCTGGAGAGGGCGCGGGCGATCAGGCGGCGGAGGGACGAGCGGATGGAGGCGCGGCGGCGACAGGCGGAAAGAGCCGCCAGTACGGAGGAGCACGGCCAAGAGAGCGACGAGGCGCCGCCACCCCCACCATTCCGGGTGGTGCTGCCGCCGATGCAGCCCCGGACCGACGAGGCGGAGACCGAGGGAACGCCGCCCCAGGCCACGGGCAAGCAGGCTACGAACCCAGAGGCCGAGTGGCAGCGGCGGCTGCAGCAGGCCGAGGAGGAGGAAGGCGAGCTGTGGCAACCTACGCCACCGGCCGAGGATGACGAGGGCTCCGAGAGGCGGCAGCCGCAGGCCGAGCAGCAGCAGCACCAGCAGCAGCAGCACCAGCAGCAGCAGCAGCAGCAACGGCAGCACCAGCAGCAGCAGCACCAGCAGCCGCATCAGCAGCAGCAGGGGCAGGAGCAGTGGCAGCAGCAACCACAGGGGATGGTGTGGCACCACCAGACCCTGCACATCACGTGGGCCTCGGGGCCCGCCCCGAGCGAAGCCCAGCCAGAGGCCGGCGCCCGGGTGTGGGAGGAGAGTCCACGCGGCAGCAACAACAGGGACCCGCGGAGGAGGGACCCCGGACCCGCCCCCACGACCTCAGCGGCAGCAATGGCGACGGCGGAGGCAGCGATGCGGACTGCAGAGGCGGCGAAGGTGACAGCAGAGACGCAGGCCGCGGAAATGGCGACGGCGGCCCAGCCGGCGACGGCGGTCCCGACGGCGACGGCCGAAGCAGCGGCAGACGCGGCGACGGCGGAGGCGGCGATGCGAACGGCAGTGGAGGCGACGACGGCAGCAGGGACGCAGGCCGCGGAAATGGCGACGGCGGCCCAGCCGGCGACGGCGGTCCCGACGGCGACGGCCGAAGCAGCGGCAGCCGCGGCGACGGCGGAGGCGGCGATGCGAACGGCAGTGGAGGCGACGACGGCAGCAGGGACGCATACCGCGGAAACGGCGACGGCGGTCCAGACAGCGACGGCCGAGACAGCGGCAGAGGCGGCGACGGCGGCAGCAGAGACGCAGACCGCGGAAACGGCGACGGCGGCCCAGACGGCGACGGCCGAGGCAGCGGCAGAAGCCGAGACGCGGGCCGCGGAAACGGCGACGGCGGCGACAGCACCGACGGAGGTGGAACTCGAGGCGTGGGAGCGCGGACCGTGGGTGTGGCCCGCACCGGAGAGGTCGACGGCGGCCGAGCGCCTGGCTCTGAAGCGGCAGGCCTCCTGCCCGGAGCCCTGTGCAGGACCGAAGCGACCGGCCCTGCAACGGCAGAGCTCGGCACCAGCAGCCACGGTCCACTGGACGGCGATCCCGCGGGAGGAGTGGCCGGCGGCGGTGGTCCGCGCGCAGACCCAGATTCGCCTCGTGGGTAGGAGGGTGAAGAAGCTGGTGAGCGAGCGGGGTACCCGGTACCGCATTGCGATGTCGGCCACACGCACGGAGGTGTTCCGCGAGCAAAAGTAAGAAAAAAAAGGGGAAAGGAAAAAAAAGAGCAAAAGAAAAAAAAAGAAAGAAAAAAATCAAGGGCGAAACACGCGGGAAGAAAATGAATAAAGAGAGAAGAAAAAGAGAAAAGTGGAATAATTACGGGGGAGAGATATCGAGTGGATCGCCTAAACGCCCCTACACCTTATCGATAGGTGGGGATTCGGCCCCAGCCAGAAAATTGCAAGGGCTGGCAGCGCCGCCCGAGCAAAGGCGCCAGAGGGCGCCAGGGCGCCCGTGATCCCAGATGCCGTAAGGAGCGCGCGTAAAATGGGGCCGTTTGAATGAGGAAAGCACACTCCGTCGCAAGGTCGCGGAAAACGGGAGTATTCCGCTGCGGGAAGAAAGAGGGGGGTGTGAGGAACCGTGGTTCCCACAGGCCGAATTCGACCAAAGCATAGCCGGATAAAGGCGGTGGGACGGTCGGATAAAGGCTGATGGCTGGCTGGATAAGGCGAAGGTCAGCCCAGATACCCACGGATATCCGGATGCGGCGAAGAGGCCAAGGGCCCCGAGAGGAGAAGTGTCCCGCTCTCGGAGCAAGAGAAACGCGAGAGGCAGAGGAGACGGCGGGATCGGGCCGGCAGCGATCCGACGCATGACCAAATATGGGCATGGGATCACGCCACCGGCCAGGCCCCGTTACGAAGGCCGTGGAAACCAGGAGACGGCGATGGAAAACTACCAACGCCGAGCCGGGGCCCGTCAAGGGGCTATAAAAGGAGGCTGCGGCAACGAAGCGGGTCTCTTTTTCCGTGGAGAAGTGATCGCGCGCGCACGTTGAAACCCCGCCGAAACGTGAGAGTAATACCCTATACGGTTCGAAGAAGTGCAGTGAAGTGAATAGCAACAGGAAGACAGGCCCCGCCTGCCCCCAGAGTGAGTCTAAGTTAAGAGGTGATCCACAGTTGCCGGCGGAAGCTAAGAGGGGAGTGCGAGACGTAGAGTGCGGATTTGCGTGGCGGGCCAAAGCAATAGCGGAGGTCAAACTGCCCCAATCAATAGCCTCAACGCTGCCACACCCGACGAGAGCCCACGCGTGGTGGAGATCCATAGATAAGCTGAATTGTAGCATCTAGCCCTAAGTCCTAATATAAGTACGAATAAAGAGAGATTCGATTAAAGAAAAGGAAGGTCTAATCATTTGTCGTTGGGGGTAACAATAAAAATACGTTGCGACGAATCGGCCGACCGCTGAGCGAGCCCAGCAAACTCAAGCGAACCAAGAAGCAGGTCCGTTACAATATGTATGTACAATCCGAAGAGAGGATTACTCTTGTTTTGTTCTCTTTCCTAGATGATAATATCGTATCAGTGGTTCTGGAAGGGGGTGATTAAACCTACGACGAAAGCTATAATCCAGTGGATGGGTCGGAATAGGTGTCCTGTTCCTCCGCTCAGACATAGACCTCTCCTGTCTTGGCCTCGGGACTGTGTTTGGCGAGGGTTGAGGTAGCACTCGTGGCCGTTGCCGTTGCCGTGGCGCCGCTCTGGGGCAGGGCGATCGTGCCACCGGATGAAGAGTTGTCCACTGTATCCACTGTGGGGGCTCCTGCCGAACGCACCGAGGAGCGCACTGTGGGGTCCTGCAGGTTGAAGCTCAGACTGAAGCTGTTGTTCCGCGAAATGTTGCCGTTGCCGCTGCCGTTCAGGGGCTTCACGGACAGGAGGGCCGTGGTGGTGATGCCGCCGCCGCCGCCCGCACCCGGCCCCACGGTCATGCCGTTGCTGGAGCCACTGTTGCTGTAGCCGTCCTGCTCCTGGGCCAGGTCCACGATGGACAGGGACGAGGGGAAGCGCTGAATGGAGAGCGAGACGGGGATCGTGGTGATGACGTCATTGGGCTCGTAGCCACTGGCCGTTGTCGTGATGGTCGGCAGCTGGGCGTTCGCCGCGATGGGAAGGATGCTCAGGGTCCCCGTGGGAATGGTGTACCCGCCGCCGCTGCTGTTGGCCATCGTGAAGGGAAACGACAGCGTGGTGATGTTCGTGGCAGCGGAGAGGGCTACGGAATCGAGAATCGAAGGGAGAGAGATTGTGGTTGGAGTATCTGAATCTGCATCTGCGGGAGTATCTGTGCCCGGTACTCACTGCTGTGAACTCGCTGTAAATGATGACCACTGCGGGCAGGGTCAACGCCTTGACGCAGCACATGAGGAGCGACAAGAGCCACGCGATCTCCCCGCAGGTGGAGAAGCGGAAGAGCTGCAGGAAGCCGATCGGCTGTGTGGGCTCCAGTCCTGCGGCCACCGGCGCCTCATCCAGGGACTTGCCATCGGTTGTCGTCGTGCCAGAAGCCTCGTCCATCTATCGGTACGACGAAGGACGGAGGAATAGTGTTACTCGAGCCAAGACCCGCGATTTATTCACAGACAGAGACAGACGGCTCGCAAAGGTTAATTCAATTACTGCCACACTCTCAGAGGCATGTATCTGTATCTGTGGCTGTGGCAAGGGTACAGCAGCTACTTTGTATCTTTTGCCATAGTTCTCTCTCATTGACCCGCGGGGTTAACGAGTAATAGAATCTACCGTTTATTATTGGACACTCCAACGCCAATTTGGAGCGATTCGATTCGATTCGATTCCCTTTCAGAGGCCCGTACAGAAATCTGTGTGGCGCCATTCGCCCCTGCCCCCTCTCCTTGTCGTGGGATGGATGATAACCTTTTAATTGATTTTCAACACTTTGATCCTTCAGATACTGTATCTATGCACTGATTTCTGCAGAAGATCCGTTACTGCTCACTCGGACCGCCCAAGCGCGACTGCTGGAACACCGTCCGCGGAGCCACCCATTTATGTTGATTCCCCGATGTGGATGCTGGACAGAGTACTCGGGCTTGGGCATGAGTACTCGTGAGTGTATCGTACCAATCGCTCGCTTTGGGGTTCACAATTCTAATTGATCTCCGCTTTCCGCTCTTGGGGTAGGTTCCGCCGAAAGAGGCGCTTCAATTTACAATGAGAGCAAAAGAGACATTCTGTAGAGGGTTTTTCTTTTCTTTGCTTTTCTTTTCTTTATTCTTTTTCTTTCATTTGGAGGGTGGAAGGTGCAACAATCTAAAACGGAGGCAGACTCTTGAGCCTCCTGCTGGTGCGCAGCACGAATGGTGTCGGCTGATTTGTACCGGCATTTCCTCCAGCGGGAACGACTTCGGGAGCAGCTACGGGAGCGACTGCGGGAGCGACTCCGACCGACTCGCCTTCATCGTCCGAGCCCCCGAGCATTACGCTGTCCAAAGTAGTGCGGGACGCCCGCAGTGTCATCATGTGCCGGGTGCTGCGTTCGCCCAAGGTGTTGCGCACCTGCAGGCAGCTATTCTGAGACCGGGTTCTTTTTTTTTCGCCCGTAACCAGGGCGAGGACGCGGCGCTGGCACTCGCCGAATGCCACGGCATGGCTGCTGGTTGGCCCGTCGTCATCATTGCCGGGCCGTTCAAAAATCGTCTCGAGACCGGTGGGCCTCGACTTTGCGATGGTCTGCGATGGCGCCTGAGAACCGGTGGTCGGCGTCAGGCTGGGCTTCTTGGCCAGGCGGCTGGGACTAAGACTGGGTCTGGCGGCGCTCTGGCTCTTGCTCTTGCAGGCGCGCGGCGGCATTTGGCGCCGAACCATAGTCGCGGTTGCCACAGATCCTGTATCCCCTGGTACACTCCCGGCTGAAATGAGACGAAATGAGAAATGAGTTACGACTGTCCGATGGCCGCAGAACCGAGTACTTCCTTTACCTTTAGCTTTGCCTTCAAGTTTTTTCTTTGCAGGCATTTCTCGTATCTTTTTCCGGCTTTTCCGTCTCCTGGGTAAACCTTTCGACTTCTCAAACGAGCAACGAGCAACGAGCCTCTTTGGGTTGAGGGCTCTCAGTGCTCCACAGGGGAGGGGCTGAGAGGCTGGGGTGTGAGCCGCCAGCAACCAAGCGCGTTGCTTTATTAATATTTTTTTGGGCAGTATATGTCTTAATTTAATTTATGTACATTTTTGTGTTTGTTTTACAATTAAACTTTAAACGATACTTCAAACACACACTAGTACATTTGATGGCACAATAAACTTTACAAACATATAATACTGCAGCAACGAAACACTTGTAACCTCGAAATAGGCCCGCAGCCAGCAGGGGGGGGGGGGGGGGGGGGGAAGGGAAAAAGAAAAAGAGAGGGACAAAATATTCGGCACTTTGACGGAGGGACTAAACCTCAGACACGTCTTGACTCCACAACGTTCACGACACGACTTTCCATTTGCAAGTGTGTGTGTGTGTGTGGTGTGAGTCAAGAAAGTGAAGTGGGGCCACGCTCAAAAGTATGCTGTCTCTTCTTTGTAATTCTCACTAACTTAAAATTTGATTTGCAATCCCCTGTGAGTTCGTCAACTTGATGTTTTGTTGGCTGTAATGCGGTATGTGGTCTTCAGTCCCCTCTACTACCCTTGCCGCCTGCTGAGGGCAGACGACTAGGAATGTAGCATGTACATGTAGGCGGGCAGTTTATAGGGGGCGTAGTTGTTTTATGCGAAGACTAGCATTTTTGGCTCAATAGCGGCAACTGATGCTGATTTGAAAGTCGATTTGAAACCGATAATCAATTGTCAGCACCGTTGCCGCCGAAGATTTATCACAGATTGTAATAATTTTGTAGTGGGGTGTCGGAGAACCGCACTAATTACGAAAATAACAATGGTGTGGTGGGGGGGGGGAAGAAGGGGTTAAAGAAATGAGATCGAAAATTCAGAAAGTGCGGTGTTGCAACACGTAGTCAATTGAGGAATAAATAAAGAGAAAAGGTAAACAATGAAGGTGCTTTGCGTGGAAAATAAGAGGAAATATACTAAATAAAAAGAGACAAGCACTTGCAGAAATAACAATACAGATAAGTAGTAGACTGGAGTGAAGACGACGGAAAAACAGGTAATAAAAGAGATACTACACTGGAACAAAGATGAGACAAAACAGGTACAATTGATTTACGTTTACAATATTACAATAAACATAACAATTTAAAATAATGTCTATATCTTTTTCTATAATTACAGGGAAGACAAGAAACAGCGGAGCATCGGCCGGCATAGCAAAACACAATGCTTGTAAAGACATTGCGTTGCATACCGGCCGACCCCGTCCCCCCTGGTCGTCGAAATTGGCGTCGTCCGAAGTCGTCAGAAGTAGGTGCAATTAGCACCTCGTCGTCGTTGTGGCTGTGGCTGCCCTCTTGGAGAACCAGTGGCACTGGTCCGGCCACCAGCTGGGAGCCAGGAGTAGACGGCACACATATTACTGTGGCGACACGGGTCCGGCCGCCAAAGTGAAATGGATGTGAGTGTGTGTGTGCGTCGGCAATTGTGGCCCTAGTGTAGAGCGAGTGGCACTCGTCCGGCCACTGTATTTCCGCATAGCAAAGTTCCCCTTTCCGCGTCGTAGTAATTCTTAGGCCGACAGGGTCCCGTAAGTACCGTCCGGCGATAGCCTAGGTACTCTCGGCGATACTTGTCGGTATTCCCGCATAGAAAAGTTCCCCTTTCCGCGTCGTAGTAATTCTTAGGCCGACAGGGTCCCGTAAGTACCGTCCGACGATAGCCTAGGTACTCTCGGCGATACTTGTCGGTATTTCCGCATAGCAAAGTTCCCCTTTCCGCGTCGTAGTAATTCTTAGGCCGACAGGGTCCCGTGAGTACCGTCCGGCGATAGCCTAGGTACTCTCGGCGATACTTATCGGTATTTCCGCATAGCAAAGTTCCCCTTTTCGCGTCGTAGTAATTCTTAGGCCGACAGGGTCCCGTAAGTACCGTCCGGCGATAGCCTAGTTACTCTCGGCGATACTTGTCGGTATTCCCGCATAGCAAAGTTCCCCTTTCTGCGTCGTAGTAATTCTTAGGCCGACAGGGTCCCGTGAGTACCGTCCGGCGATAGCCTAGGTACTCTCGGCGATACTTGTCGGTATTCCCGCATAGAAAAGTTCCCCTTTCCGCGTCGTAGTAATTCTTAGGCCGACAGGGTCCCGTAAGTACCGTCCGACGATAGCCTAGGTACTCTCGCCGAGACGCGGGCCGCGGAAACGGCGACGGCGGCGACAGCACCGACGGAGGTGGAACTCGAGGCGTGGGAGCGCGGACCGTGGGTGTTGCCCGTACCGGAGAGGTCGACGGCGGCCGAGCGCCTGGCTCTGAAGCGGCAGGCCTCCTGCCCGGAGCCCTGTGCAGGACCGAAGCGACCGGCCCTGCAACGGCAGAGCTCGGCACCAGCAGCCACGGTCCACTGGACGGCGATCCCGCGGGAGGAGTGGCCGGCGGCGGTGGTCCGCGCGCAGACCCAGATTCGCCTCGTGGGTAGGAGGGTGAAGAAGCTGGTGAGCGAGCGGGGTACCCGGTACCGCATTGCGATGTCGGCCACACGCACGGAGGTGTTCCGCGAGCAAAAGTAAGAAAAAAAAGGGGAAAGGAAAAAAAAGAGCAAAAGAAAAAAAAAGAAAGAAAAAAATCAAGGGCGAAACACGCGGGAAGAAAATGAATAAAGAGAGAAGAAAAAGAGAAAAGTGGAATAATTACGGGGGAGAGATATCGAGTGGATCGCCTAAACGCCCCTACACCTTATCGATAGGTGGGGATTCGGCCCCAGCCAGAAAATTGCAAGGGCTGGCAGCGCCGCCCGAGCAAAGGCGCCAGAGGGCGCCAGGGCGCCCGTGATCCCAGATGCCGTAAGGAGCGCGCGTAAAATGGGGCCGTTTGAATGAGGAAAGCACACTCCGTCGCAAGGTCGCGGAAAACGGGAGTATTCCGCTGCGGGAAGAAAGAGGGGGGTGTGAGGAACCGTGGTTCCCACAGGCCGAATTCGACCAAAGCATAGCCGGATAAAGGCGGTGGGACGGTCGGATAAAGGCTGATGGCTGGCTGGATAAGGCGAAGGTCAGCCCAGATACCCACGGATATCCGGATGCGGCGAAGAGGCCAAGGGCCCGAGAGGAGAAGTGTCCCGCTCTCGGAGCAAGAGAAACGCGAGAGGCAGAGGAGACGGCGGGATCGGGCCGGCAGCGATCCGACGCATGACCAAATATGGGCATGGGATCACGCCACCGGCCAGGCCCCGTTACGAAGGCCGTGGAAACCAGGAGACGGCGATGGAAAACTACCAACGCCGAGCCGGGGCCCGTCAAGGGGCTATAAAAGGAGGCTGCGGCAACGAAGCGGGACTCTTTTTCCGTGGAGAAGTGATCGCGCGCGCACGTTGAAACCCCGCCGAAACGTGAGAGTAATACCCGGTACGGTTCGAAGAAGTGCAGTGAAGTGAATAGCAACAGGAAGACAGGCCCCGCCTGCCCCCAGAGTGAGTCTAAGTTAAGAGGTGATCCACAGTTGCCGGCGGAAGCTAAGAGGGGAGTGCGAGACGTAGAGTGCGGATTTGCGTGGCGGGCCAAAGCAATAGCGGAGGTCAAACTGCCCCAATCAATAGCCTCAACGCTGCCACACCCGACGAGAGCCCACGCGTGGTGGAGATCCATAGATAAGCTGAATTGTAGCATCTAGCCCTAAGTCCTAATATAAGTACGAATAAAGAGAGATTCGATTAAAGAAAAGGAAGGTCTAATCATTTGTCGTTGGGGGCAACAATAAAAATACGTTGCGAAGAATCGGCCGACCGCTGAGCGAGCCCAGCAAACTCAAGCGAACCAAGAAGCAGGTCCGTTACAATATGTATGTACAATCCGAAGAGAGGATTACTCTTGTTTTGTTCTCTTTCCTAGATGATAATATCGTATCAGTGGTTCTGGAAGGGGGTGATTAAACCTACGACGAAAGCTATAATCCAGTGGATGGGTCGGAATAGGTGTCCTGTTCCTCCGCTCAGACATAGACCTCTCCTGTCGGGACTGTGTTTGGCGAGGGTTGAGGTAGCACTCGTGGCCGTTGCCGTTGCCGTGGCGCCGCTCTGGGGCAGGGCGATCGTGCCACCGGATGAAGAGTTGTCCATTGTATCCACTGTGGGGGCTCCTGCCGAACGCACCGAGGAGCGCACTGTGAGGTCCTGCAGGTTAAAGCTCAGACTGAAGCTGTTGTTCCGCGAAATGTTGCCGTTGCCGCTGCCGTTCAGGGGCTTCACGGACAGGAGGGCCGTGGTGGTGATGCCGCCGCCGCCGCCCGCACCCGGCCCCACGGTCATGCCGTTGCTGGAGCCACTGTTGCTGTAGCCGTCCTGCTCCTGGGCCAGGTCCACGATGGACAGGGACGAGGGGAAGCGCTGAATGGAGAGCGAGACGGGGATCGTGGTGATGACGTCATTGGGCTCGTAGCCACTGGCCGTTGTCGTGATGGTCGGCAGCTGGGCGTTCGCCGCGATGGGAAGGATGCTCAGGGTCCCCGTGGGAATGGTGTACCCGCCGCCGCTGCTGTTGGCCATCGTGAAGGGAAACGACAGCGTGGTGATGTTCGTGGCAGCGGAGAGGGCTACGGAATCGAGAATCGAAGGGAGAGAGATTGTGGTTGGAGTATCTGAATCTGCATCTGCGGGAGTATCTGTGCCCGGTACTCACTGCTGTGAACTCGCTGTAAATGATGACCACTGCGGGCAGGGTCAACGCCTTGACGCAGCACATGAGGAGCGACAAGAGCCACGCGATCTCCCCGCAGGTGGAGAAGCGGAAGAGCTGCAGGAAGCCGATCGGCTGTGTGGGCTCCAGTCCTGCGGCCACCGGCGCCTCATCCAGGGACTTGCCATCGGTTGTCGTCGTGCCAGAAGCCTCGTCCATCTATCGGTACGACGAAGGACGGAGGAATAGTGTTACTCGAGCCAAGACCCGCGATTTATTCACAGACACGGACAGAGACAGACGGCACGCAAAGGTTAATTCAATTACTGCCACACTCTCAGAGGCATGTATCTGTATCTGTGGCTGTGGCAAGGGTACAGCAGCTACTTTGTATCTTTTGCCATAGTTCTCTCTCATTGACCCGCGGGGTTAACGAGTAATAGAATCTACCGTTTATTATTGGACACTCCAACGCCAATTTGGAGCGATTCGATTCGATTCGATTCCCTTTCAGAGGCCCGTACAGAAATCTGTGTGGCGCCATTCGCCCCCTGCCCCCTCTCCTTGTCGTGGGATGGATGATCACCTTTTAATTGATTTTCAACACTTTGATCCTTCAGATACTGTATCTATGCACTGATTTCTGCAGAAGATCCGTTACTGCTCACTCGGACCGCCCAAGCGCGACTGCTGGAACACCGTCCGCGGAGCCACCCATTTATGTTGATTCCCCGATGTGGATGCTGGACAGAGTACTCGGGCTTGGGCATGAGTACTCGTGAGTGTATCGTACCAATCGCTCGCTTTGGGGTTCACAATTCTAATTGATCTCCGCTTTCCGCTCTTGGGGTAGGTTCCGCCGAAAGAGGCGCTTCAATTTACAATGAGAGCAAAAGAGACATTCTGTAGAGGGTTTTTCTTTTCTTTGCTTTTCTTTTCTTTATTCTTTTTCTTTCATTTGGAGGGTGGAAGGTGCAACAATCTAAAACGGAGGCAGACTCTTGAGCCTCCTGCTGGTGCGCAGCACGAATGGTGTCGGCTGATTTGTACCGGCATTTCCTCCAGCGGGAACGACTTCGGGAGCAGCTACGGGAGCGACTGCGGGAGCGACTCCGACCGACTCGCCTTCATCGTCCGAGCCCCCGAGCATTACGCTGTCCAAAGTAGTGCGGGACGCCCGCAGTGTCATCATGTGCCGGGTGCTGCGTTCGCCCAAGGTGTTGCGCACCTTCAGGCAGCTCTTCTGCGACAGGGTTCTTTTTTTTTCGCCCGTAACCAGGGCGAGGACGCGGCGCTGGCACTCGCCGAATGCCACGGCATGGCTGCTGGTTGGCCCGTCGTCCTCATTGCCGGGCCGTTCAAAAATCGTCTCGAGACCGGTGGGCCTCGACTTTGCGATGGTCTGCGATGGCGCCTGAGAACCGGTGGTCGGCGTCAGGCTGGGCTTCTTGGCCAGGCGGCTGGGACTAAGACTGGGTCTGGCGGCGCTCTGGCTCTTGCTCTTGCAGGCGCGCGGCGGCATTTGGCGCCGAACCATAGTCGCGGTTGCCACAGATCCTGTATCCCCCGGTATACTCCCGGCTGAAATGAGACGAAATGAGAAATGAGTTACGACTGTCCGATGGCCGCAGACCGAGTACTTCCTTTACCTTTAGCTTTGCCTTCAAGTTTTTTCTTTGCAGGCATTTCTCGTATCTTTTTCCGGTTTTTCCGTCTCCTGGGTAAACCTTTCGACTTCTCAAACGAGCAACGAGCAACGAGCCTCTTTGGGTTGAGGGCTCTCAGTGCTCCACAGGGGAGGGGCTGAGAGGCTGGGGTGTGAGCATTTGGCAACCAAGCGCGTTGCTTTATTAATATTTTTTTGGGCAGTATATGTCTTAATTTAATTTATGTACATTTTTGTGTTTGTTTTACAATTAAACTTTAAACGATACTTCAAACACACACTAGTACATTTGATGGCACAATAAACTTTACAAACATATAATACTGCAGCAACGAAACACTTGTAACCTCGAAATAGGCCCGCAGCCAGCAGGGGGGGGGGAAGCACTTTGGCACTTTGACGGAGGGACTAAACCTCAGACACGTCTCGACTCCACAACGTTCACGACACGACTTTCCATTTGCAAGTGTGTGTGTGTGTGTGGTGTGAGTCAAGAAAGTGAAGTGGGGCCACGCTCAAAAGTATGCTGTCTCTTCTTTGTAATTCTCCCTAACTTAAAATTTGATTTGCAATCCCCTGTGAGTTCGTCAACTTGATGTTTTGTTGGCTGTAATGCGGTATGTGGTCTTCAGTCCCCTCTACTACCCTTGCCGCCTGCTGAGGGCAGACGACTAGGAATGTAGCATGTACATGTAGGCGGGCAGTTTATAGGGGCGTAGTTGTTTTATGCGAAGACTAGCATTTTTGGCTCAATAGCGGCAACTGATGCTGATTTGAAAGTCGATTTGAAACCGATAATCAATTGTCAGCACCGTTGCCGCCGAAGATTTATCACAGATTGTAATAATTTTGTAGTGGGGTGTCGGAGAACCGCACTAATTACGAAAATAACAATGGTGTGGGGGGGGGGGGGGGGGAAGAAGGGGTTAAAGAAATGAGATCGAAAATTCAGAAAGTGCGGTGTTGCAACACGTAGTCAATTGAGGAATAAATAAAGAGAAAAGGTAAACAATGAAGATGCTTTGCGTGGAAAATAAGAGGAAATATACTAAATAAAAAGAGACAAGCACTTGCAGAAATAACAATACAGATAAGTAGTAGACTGGAGTGAAGACGACGGAAAAACAGGTAATAAAAGAGATACTACACTGGAACAAAGATGAGACAAAACAGGTACAATTGATTTACGTTTACGATATTACAATAAACATAACAATTTAAAATAATGTCTATATCTTTTTCTATAATTACAGGGAAGACAAGAAACAGCGGAGCATCGGCCGGCATAGCAAAACACAATGCTTGTAAAGACATTGCGTTGCATACCGGCCGACCCCGTCCCCCCTGGTCGTCGAAATTGGCGTCGTCCGAAGTCGTCAGAAGTAGGTGCAATTAGCACCTCGTCGTCGTTGTGGCTGTGGCTGCCCTCTTGGAGAACCAGTGGCACTGGTCCGGCCACCAGCTGGGAGCCAGGAGTAGACGGCACACATATTACTGTGGCGACACGGGTCCGGCCGCCAAAGTGAAATGGATGTGAGTGTGTGTGTGCGTCGGCAATTGTGGCCCTAGTGTAGAGCGAGTGGCACTCGTCCGGCCACTGTATTTCCGCATAGCAAAGTTCCCCTTTCCGCGTCGTAGTAATTCTTAGGCCGACAGGGTCCCGTAAGTACCGTCCGGCGATAGCCTAGGTACTCTCGGCGATACTTGTCGGTATTCCCGCATAGAAAAGTTCCCCTTTCCGCGTCGTAGTAATTCTTAGGCCGACAGGGTCCCGTAAGTACCGTCCGACGATAGCCTAGGTACTCTCGGCGATACTTGTCGGTATTTCCGCATAGCAAAGTTCCCCTTTCCGCGTCGTAGTAATTCTTAGGCCGACAGGGTCCCGTGAGTACCGTCCGGCGATAGCCTAGGTACTCTCGGCGATACTTGCCGGTATTCCCGCATAGCAAAGTTCCCCTTTCCGCGTCGTAGTAATTCTTAGGCCGACAGGGTCCCGTGAGTACCGTCCGGCGATAGCCTAGGTACTCTCGGCGACACTTATCGGTATTTCCGCATAGCAAAGTTCCCCTTTTCGCGTCGTAGTAATTCTTAGGCCGACAGGGTCCCGTAAGTACCGTCCGGCGATAGCCTAGTTACTCTCGGCGATACTTGTCGGTATTCCCGCATAGCAAAGTTCCCCTTTCTGCGTCGTAGTAATTCTTAGGCCGACAGGGTCCCGTGAGTACCGTCCGGCGATAGCCTAGGTGCTCTCGGCGATACTTGCCGGTATTTCCGCATAGCAAAGTCCCCTTTCCGCGTCTTAGTAATTCTTAGGCCGACAGGGTCCCGTAAGTACCGTCCGGCGATAGCCTAGGTACTCTCGGCGATACTTGTCGGTATTCCCGCATAGCATAGTCCCCCTTTCCGCTTCGTAGTAACTCTCAGGCCGGCGGGGTCCCGTAAGTACTGTCCGGCGATAGCCTAGGTACTCTCGGCGACACCTGTCGGTATTATCGCATAGTAAAGACCTCCGTATTGATTCTGAGTTCGGTGGGGCCTTGAAGGCGCTATTTGGCGATAACCGGAGTGTTCTCGGTGAAACCAACTGCCCCGTCCCACGCTACGATCGCCCCCGTCCGAAATACGGAGTCCCGGCAAATTATAAATATTGCTGTAATTTCGACCCTGGAGTAGACTGAGATATGTACCCCAGCCCAGGATCGCTTCCTTACAAAAGTTAAGGTAACACTAGACTTAACATTAACATGTGTTTTCTTTTACAATGGATTGCGTCTTTTCAGTCCGTTCCCGTCCTCGGAGCGGGCTTAATATAAGTGGCGGCGCAAGGCTGATCCTCATATCAGCATCAGCATAGGCCCTGTAGTTGGCTGGGTGCGTACCGCCGCAACTTTGGCATTTAGCTGGGTGCGGTGGACGAAACCACCGCACTTTACACAGACGAAGCCGCGTTGACAGAAGTTGTTAAACCGCCGCAACTTTGGCATTTAGCTGGGTGCGGTGGACGAAACCACCGCACTTTACACAGACGAAGCCGCGTTGACAGAAGTTGTTAAACCGCCGCAATTTTCGCATTTAGCTGGTTGCGGTGGACGAAACCACCGCACTTTACACAGGCGAAGCCGCGTTGACAGTAGTTGTGTGTGGTTTAAGAAATCTTTGTGTTTTATGATTCTCTTTGTGGTTTGTGATTTGTATATATGTTTAGTGGCGCACAGAATTTTAATTTACATTGGCGAGAAAGAGGAAATAAAGCTTGTCGGTAGTGGTTGGGAAGGGGAATGTGAATGTGTGTGGGGCGAGTTGGGAAAATGGCTGCTTGGCTTGGCGTCGGCATTTTAATGTATTCCTTATTGGCGTTAATTAAGAATTTTTAACAGTTTAGTTGGGCGGCAAACAAGTTAAGGGGCTCGTTAGTCGCCAGACGTGTCATACCGCGTAAAAAAGTGGCCGTGTGTCCATGGCTGGCCAGCATTTCGGTGATTTATTGAGTCTCAATACCCACGCTACAAGGAGTGGAAACAGCAGCCGAGAGAGAGAGCGATCCCAATACCCACGCTACACGAAGGAGAAGCAGCAGCCAGAACAAGAGCCACGAAGAGGGGAATAGTCGGATCTCTCCCACTCCGACCAGTGACGCCGATGTGATCAACAACTCTCCCCGGCCAGCCCGAAGCCAACGCCTACAAGGGAGACCGAGAGAGAGGCCACCGTTGCGAAACTGAGAGAGAGTTTTTCATTTAAAACAATGGGGGGAGCAACATCGGAACCAGATCCCACAGGAACCACGACGAGCATCACTAGCATTAATACCGACGTCACACGAAGGGGAAATCGCAGCCAAGAGAGAGCCAGGGCTGGAGCGATCCCATACCTTTGTCACACGAAGGGGAAATGGTAGCCGAGAGCGATCCCAATACCCACGCTACAAGGAGGGGAAACAGCAGCCGAGGAACTCCAGCGCCACCGCTCCTATACGCCATCTACTTATTTGTATATGTACTAAATTCAAATAATACATGCCATATTTTACATGTAGTTGCAGTGTTTTTGGCTGAACAATGGGAAGGTAACACTGGTAGGTATTCGGTATTTTTTTATGCAAGTATTTTGAGTAAAGAAAGTTAAGGTAACACTAGACTTAACATTAACATGTGTTTTCTTTTACAATGGATTGCGTCTATTCAGTCCGTTCCCGTCCTCGGAGCGGGCTTAATATAAGTGGCGGCGCAAGGCTGATCCTCATATCAGCATCAGCATAGGCCCTGTAGTTGGATGGGTGCGTACCGCCGCAACTTTGGCATTTAGCTGGGTGCGGTGGACGAAACCACCGCACTTTACACAGACGAAGCCGCGTTGACAGTAGTTGTGTGTGGTTTAAGAAATCTTTGTGTTATATGATTCTCTTTGTGGTTTGTGATTTGAATATATGTTTAGTGGCGCACAGAATTTTAATTTACATTGGCGAGAAAGAGGAAATAAAGCTTGTCGGTAGTGGTTGGGAAGGGGAATGTGAATGTGTGTGGGGCGAGTTGGGAAAATGGCTGCTTAGCTTGGCGTCGGCATTTTAATGTATTCTTTATTGGCGTTAATTAAGAATTTTTAACAGT
Source organism: Drosophila miranda (assembly GCF_003369915.1). Classification (NCBI taxonomy): domain Eukaryota; kingdom Metazoa; phylum Arthropoda; class Insecta; order Diptera; family Drosophilidae; genus Drosophila; species Drosophila miranda. The sequence continues at coordinate 644,689 of NW_022881625.1, forward strand.
TTAGTTGTGCGGCAAACAAGTTAAGGGGCTCGTTAGTCGCCCGACGTGTCACACCGCTTCATCTGCCTCGTCGATCATCTGTAACTGTATCTGTATCTGTAAAAAGGAGCCTAGAATTTCTTAGATCTGTGTTTTTCTACCATCCTCTACATGGATTGGTTCCACATTAATCCTAAAGATGCACAAATTTTATAGCTTGAACAAAAAAAAAAAAAACACATACATACAATAATCGCATATCACATATTATATTTTTTGTGGAGAGGGGGAGGGGGAGGGTTCCAAAGTATTTACACGGTCCAATGTTTGCACGGGTAATATAATTGAGATTCTCTTGGTAAAGATTTTATTCGTAATTTAATCGCCCAACTATCGAGAAAGACTCGCGTGTGCCGTACGATACGATCCATTACGATACGATATCGTCTGTGGGCTATATTTGTATGTATATTGATGTGTGCATATGTATGTACAATCCGAAGAGAGGATTACTCTTGTTTTGTTCTCTTTCCTAGATGATAATATCGTATCAGTGGTTCTGGAAGGGGGTGCTTAAACCTACGACGAAAGCTATAATCCAGTGGATGGGTCGGAATAGGTGTCCTGTTCCTCCGCTCAGACATAGACCTCTCCTGTCTTGGCCTCGGGACTGTGTTTGGCGAGGGTTGAGGTAGCACTCGTGGCCGTTGCCGTTGCCGTGGCGCCGCTCTGGGGCAGGGCGATCGTGCCACCGGATGAAGAGTTGTCCACTGTATCCACTGTGGGGGCTCCTGCCGAACGCACCGAGGAGCGCACTGGGGGGTCCTGCAGGTTGAAGCTCAGACTGAAGCTGTTGTTAAGCGAAATGTTGCCGTTGCCGCTGCCGTTCAGGGGCTTCACGGACAGAAGGGCCGTGGTGGTGATGCCGGCGCCGCCGCCCGCACCCGGCCCCACGGTCATGCCGTTGCTGGAGCCACTGTTGCTGTAGCCGTCCTGCTCCTGGGCCAGGTCCACGATGGACAGGGACGAGGGGAAGCGCTGAATGGAGAGCGAGACGGGGATCGTGGTGATGACGTCATTGGGCTCGTAGCCACTGGCCGTTGTCGTGATGGTCGGCAGCTGGGCGTTCGCCGCGATGGGAAGGATGCTCAGGTCCCCGTGGGAATGGTGTACCCGCCGCCAGTGTTACTCGAGCCAAGACCCGCGATTTATTCACAGACACGGACAGAGACAGACGGCACGCAAAGGTTAATTCAATTACTGCCACACTCTCAGAGGCATGTATCTGTATCTGTGGCTGTGGCAAGGGTACAGCAGCTACTTTGTATCTTTTGCCATAGTTCTCTCTCATTGACCCGCGGGGTTAACGAGTAATAGAATCTACCGTTTATTATTGGACATTCCAACGCCAATTTGGAGCGATTCGATTCGATTCGATTCCCTTTCAGAGGCCCGTACAGAAATCTGTGTGGCGCCATTCGCCCCCTGCCCCCTCTCCTTGTCGTGGGATGGATGATCACCTTTTAATTGATTTTCAACACTTTGATCCTTCAGATACTGTATCTATGCACTGATTTCTGCAGAAGATCCGTTACTGCTCACTCGGACCGCCCAAGCGCGACTGCTGGAACACCGTCCGCGGAGCCACCCATTTATGTTGATTCCCCGATGTGGATGCTGGACAGAGTACTCGGGCTTGGGCATGAGTACTCGTGAGTGTATCGTATCAATCGCTCGCTTTGGGGTTCACAATTCTAATTGATCTCCGCTTTCCGCTCTTGGGTAGGTTCCGCCGAAAGAGGCGCTTCAATTTACAATGAGAGCAAAAGAGACATTCTGTAGAGGGTTTTTCTTTTCTTTGCTTTTCTTTTCTTTATTCTTTTTCTTTCATTTGGAGGGTGGAAGGTGCAACAATCTAAAACGGAGGCAGACTCTTGAGCCTCCTGCTGGTGCGCAGCACGAATGGTGCCGGCTGATTTGTACCGGCATTTCCTCCAGCGGGAACGACTTCGGGAGCAGCTACGAGAGCGACTGCGGGAGCGACTCCGACCGACTCGCCTTCATCGTCCGAGCCCCAAGCATTACGCTGTCCAAAGTAGTGCGGGACGCCCGCAGTGTCATCATGTGCCGGGTGCTGCGTTCGCCCAAGGTGTTGCGCACCTTCAGGCAGCTCTTCTGCGACAGGGTTCTTTTTTTTTCGCCCGTACCCAGGGCGAGGACGCGGCGCTGGCACTCGCCGAATGCCACGGCATGGCTGCTGGTGGGCCCGTCGTCCTCATTGCCGGGCCGTTCAAAAATCGTCTCGAGACCGGTGGGCCTCGACTTTGCGATGGTCTGCGATGGGCTGGGCTTCTTGGCCAGGCGGCTGGGACTAAGACTGGGCCTGGCGGCGCTCTGGCTCTTGCTCTTGCAGGCGCGCGGCGGCATATGGCGCCGAACCATAGTCACGGTTGCCACAGATCCTGTATTCCCCGGTATACTCCCGGCTGAAATGAGACGAAATGAGAAATGAGTTACGACTGTCCGATGGCCGCAGAACCGAGTACTTCCTTTATCTTTAGCTTTGCCTTCAAGTTTTTTCTTTGCAGGCATTTCTCGTATCTTTTTCCGGCTTTTCCGTCTCCTGGGTAAACCTTTCGACTTCTCAAACGAGCAACGAGCAACGAGCCTCTTTGGGTTGAGGGCTCTCAGTGCTCCACAGGGGAGGGGCTGAGAGGCTGGGGTGTGAGCCGCCAGCAACCAAGCGCGTTGCTTTATTAATATTTGTGGGCAGTATATGTCTTAATTTAATTTATGTACATTTTTGTGTTTGTTTTACAATTCAACTTTAAACGACACTCAAACACACACTAGTACATTTGATGGCACATTAATTTACAAACATATAATCTGCAGCAACGAAACACACTAGCCAGCAGGGGGGGGAAAGAAAAAGAGAGGGACAAAATATTCGGAGGGAATATATGACGGAGGGACTAAACCTCAGACACGTCTCGACTCCACAACGTTCACGACACGACTTTCCATTTGCAAGTGTGTGTGTGGTGTGAGTCAAGAAAGTGAAGTGGGGCCCCCCTGGAAGAAGGGGTTAAAGAAATGAGATCGAAAATTCAGAAAGTGCAGTGTTGCAACACGTAGTCAATTGAGGAATAGATAAAGAGAAAAGGTAAACAATGCAGGTTCTTTGCGTGGAAAATAAGAGGAAATATACTAAATAACGAGGGGGAACGTTGTGAGTTGCTGCGGACACCGCAACTCTACGGTTATACCCGATACTAAGTCAGTATGGCTCTCCTCCGGCAGACGCCGCTAATATTAAACGACACGACAAAGAGTGCGTGCGAGAGAGACAGAAAATCAGTCTGGGGCGAAATTTGGAGATACACGTTTTATAGTAAGATCTAACAGGAGTGCGGATACCAAATTTGGTTACTCTAGTGTACGATTTCAACGAAAGTACAAAATTGTACGATTAGACCTAGACAAATACCTAACCATAAATAGGTTAAGATTTCCCAGCCACCTAAAGAAATAAACGATAATATGCTCTAAATATAAATATGTGACATGCACTACTGACCTAAATAAATATACAACGGACAGCTGCATGCATTTGTGTACATACACTGTTAAGATATTTACGGCACTATCATAAAACACATTCTGGATGACCTGCATGTGGTCAAATCACACACCATCTGCATGATAACCATTGTGACCGTCATAAATATGACCCTTGGAATATTCCACTGTTGGATTTGTAGTAATTGCTTAGTCCTAAATAGAGATAACACATTTCCCTAGCAATATGATACTCAGAGCTAATTAAACATACCTAAGATCCTAAGTAAACAATCATACTCATAGAAATTGTATATAAACCTTGCATTTTACCAAATAAAATCAGTACGAAAGAAAACTCTGACGTATTCACATCTCCGAAGCCCAATTTGTTCAAGTACCGATTGCGGCGACCATTTGTTACTGGTACATGAACCGGTGGCATACATACATAACATTTTCAGCATACGATTGTCATATTGACAATCACCAGAATCAAGTGAATCTACATCAACAGATTCATTTGATTTACTCATTTGGTGACCCCGACGTGATGAATTGACATTCACCACAAAATCAAGTGAATCTACATCAACAGATTCATTTGATTTACTCATTTGGTGACCCCCGACTTTTGGACACTTAACCGTTCATCTGGATTTTGTTCCCGATTTGGAACTTGGATTTAGTTGGAAAATCCTACATAATTGGTCAACTTGGCGACCAATTTACATACATACAACAACACTCACAGTTGTGATTTAAAACCTTCGGTGAAGGAAAACTTAATTGGAGTTATTTGGATCTAACTCAACCATCACAGTCAACTTGGCGACTAAGGTTGAATTGGAAATAAGAATTCCAGTGTCATAAATATTTATTGAGATACTTTGACCATCTTCGTGGTTGTGAGTAGAGGCACAACCAGTCATAGTGACAAACAAATTACCTCCATCGGGTCAAAGTATTAAAATAAATAAAATAAAATGGCATCATCAAGCATTAATGTTATGCTAGACAGGCAGCTTGCCACAGGCGAAGAGATTCAGAGCCTGGTACGAAATTATAAAAAGGATTCTGCTGAAAGGAAGCAGAAACCAGAATATTTTAAATCCCGCATTGAGAACATATCAAAGCTCTGGGACGCATTTTCAATGGAGGAATGTAATATCAAAAAAATAACTCAAAACTCAAAAATTGAGCACAGTTATTTCTCTAACGAATATTTCAAACACACAAAAGAGTTGGTCGTCAGATATAAAGACGAATTTACAAAGCAGTTAGCTGCACTAGAAATGGATATAGATACAGGATCCATTACATCTATGGAGAGTGAGCCTGAAATAGAGCCCATGATCCGAGAACAAAAGGTGCTGCTTGAAAGTCTAGAGCGCATCATGAACAGAATGACGAATGAGACGCGAAAGGACTTCAAACCAATAATAATCAAATATTGGGATGAGATTAGAGCGATCCATATTCAAATTTATAAAAAATGCATTGATCCTGTGAAAATGGGATATAACATTAACAATTACATTGCAGCTGAAGATGCAGTATTAACAGTCCAAACAATGACTGAAGCAGACGCTGTTCAACAAATTATCGCTGCTCCACATATGCATAATACATTACCCCTGCCTAAGGTTGCTATCCCTAAATTTGATGGTGACTACTTAAAATGGCAACAATTTCATGACATTTTTAAGCAAATGATTCATGAAGCATCGGTACCCGTCATTCAGAAGATGTGGTATTTAAAAACCAATGTTACGGGAGAAGCGGAAAATTTAATACGCCATCTTTCGCTAACAGAAAATAATTACACAACGGCATGGAACATGCTTCAAGAGCGTTTCAGCAACAAAAGAGTGCTTAGTAACGCATTAATTCAAAAATTATTGGATCAACCAAGCACTTCCAATGATGCAAAGTCCATTAAGGCTTTGCACGATAATGTAAAGGAAACATTATTAGCACTCAATAACATAAATATAGAGACAGCTGGATGGGATCCGATTCTTCTATGTATTTTGACAAAAAAGTTAGATCGTCAGACTCACACTTTGTATGAACAATCCATACAAAGTACAAAGAAATTACAGCCTTTGAGCGAATTAATGAAATTTCTCGAACAAAGGTTCCTTACCTTGGAAGCCATTGGATGGGAAAAAACAAAGAAACCCATCACATGTGCCTCAGCAGGAACTGAAAGTCAGTATGTCTGCTATTTTTGTGAAAAGCCAAATCACGCTATTTACAAATGCACGCAGTTTTTAAAAAAAACTGTCGCAGAGAGGTTAAATTGGGTTCAAAAGAACCAACTTTGCGTCAAATGTTTCAAACGCGATCACACTGCAAAGAATTGCCAAAGAAGAGATTGTGTTAAGTGCAATAAAGGACACAACACTCTACTACATTTGGAAATCAAGTCTGAAGCCAAAACTGCAGCATCAGCAAATAGTAGTCAAAACACTTATGTATTACTAGCTACTGCTCTTGTTACAATAAAAGGCAACAATGGACAAATGGGTGAATTTAGAGCCCTACTTGATTCAGGCTCTCAAGTCAATGTGATTTCTGAAAGAGCATTGAAAATATTAGATCTGAAAGTCACAAAATCAGAACTACAAATAAATGGAATTGGCGGACGAACACAAACGTCAAAAGCAAGAGTCAATGTTATGCTTACTTCACAAGATAACAAGTTTAATACAAGACTAGAAGCAATAGTATTGACACACATAGTGGCAGATCAACCAGCACAGTCAATTGATACGTCTCGTTGGAAGCTTCCGAAAAATATCACTTTGGCGGATCCCAACTTTGACAAGACTGGAAGAATAGACATACTATTGGGAGCAGAACATTACTTCGAAATCATGCAAGACAAGCATGTATCAATTGGAAAAGGATTACCCAGGCTACAGGAAACGAAACTAGGCTGGATAGTGGCTGGCAAGCTAAGACAGGAGTCAAAGAGCCAAAGCACGTGTGCAGTTTTGACTGAGGAGGACAAGGTGGATCAGCAAATCTCCAAGTTTTGGGAATTGGATTCATTCCCGAGCAACACACCATGCTTATCCCCTCTAGAGAAGCGATGTGAGCAATATTTTTCTCAAAATATTCAAATGGCATGTGACAAGAAATTCATTGTCAGACTTCCATTTTTGGAAGATGCTTCTTCCCTAGGGGAGAGCCGTGATTTGGCTACACGTCGACTTTTTTGCCTGGAAAAACGACTGTCACGAGATCCGGAAACCAAGGCAAGCTATGTGCAATTCATGAAAGAATATGAGGCACTTGGGCATATGAAGGAAATGCACACTAAGGAAATAGCACGATCACGTTATTTTATTCCACATCACTGTGTGATGAAACCTGACAGCTCTACAACAAAATTGAGAGTTGTCTTTGATGCTTCTGCTGTTACGTCGTCCGGCAAATCACTCAACGATTTGATGCATAAAGGTCCGACTGTGCAAAGTTCGATATTTTCAATATTGCTTCGATTCCGGATGCACAAATATGTATTTACGGCAGACATCGAAAAAATGTATCGTCAGATCTGGGTCAATCCTGAGGACCAGTACTATCAAACAATTGTATGGCGAAATGATCCATCAGAAGATGTGAGATATTACAGACTCAAAACTGTAACATACGGAACTAAGGCAGCTCCATATTTAGCCACAAAATGCCTACAATATCTTGCTCAAAAGGGCAAGAGAGAATACCCGGCTGGAGCTGATGCACTAGAAAAGGATTTCTATGTGGATGATTGCTTAACAGGAGCAGATTCCATACCAGAGGCCCTCCAGAAACAGAAGGAACTTAACCAACTCCTACAAAATTCTGGATTTAAGCTGAGAAAATGGTGCACAAACAACGTGCACATACTACAGAACATTCCGAAGGAAGACATGATTCCAAATGTACAACTGGAGGATACCACTTATGAAGACTGCAGCGTGAAGACCCTGGGAATAACGTGGATGCCTAAATCCGACCATTTCTGTGGAAAAACGGAGATTGCCACTAAGGAAACAATATCCAGAAGAGATGTCGTATCCGAAATTTTTAGGATCTTCGATCCGCTTGGATTGTTTTCACCTGTTGTGATGAAAGCAAAAATCTTTATGCAGCATCTCACAAAGGAAGGTTTTGACTACAAAGAAGCGCTTCCACTTCATCTCCAGGAGGAATGGAAAAGGTACAGGGAGGAGTTAAAATTATTAAACTCCATACAAGTACCACGTCATATATTCCAAGGACAAAGTCCGATATCATCAGAGATACATACCTTTGTTGACGCATCGGAGAAAGCATTTGGAGCTGCAGTATATATCCGAGCAATACATAAGGATAAGCGGGCAACGATTCAATTGCTATGTGCCAAATCACATTTAGCGCCCATCAATGCATTAACATTACCCCGTTTGGAACTAAAAGCGGCGGTGTTAGGTGCTCAATTGACAGCAAAAGTAAAGGAAGAGTTATCAATGGAAGATGCATCAACCTTCTTTTGGTCTGACTCAAGGATCGTATTATCATGGATTAACTGCTCGTCATCCATCCGAAACAAATTCGTAGCTACAAGAATAGCTACGATTCAAGAATTGACGATACAAAGACAGTGGAGGCATGTCTCATCCGAAAATAATGCAGCAGATGTACTCTCCAGAGGAATGACGGCGACGAAGTTCATAAAACATAGCATGTGGTTTTATGGACCACTATTTTTACACGGCCCAACATCTACATGGCCACCACCATTTGTGGCTACAAAAGAGGAGTTGATCAGTGCAAATCCCCAAAAGATTGGTCAGTCATCAATTATGACTATCACTCAGGAGGATGACCTAATCTACAAAATAAAGCACAACAACTCATACAACAAGCTATTGAGAATAGTAGCTTACATGATGCGTTTTCGAGGAAAGAAAACGCACACAAGCAAGACTGTCCAAGTCAATGAGATGAAAGAAGCTCAGAAAATTGTCATTCGTTACATACAACAGAATGACTTCAAAGAAGACATACGTCATTTAACAAAACATAAGGAAACACAAAAGGGAAGTTCGATTAACTCTCTAACACCATTCATGGATCAGGAGGGAATCTTACGAGTAGGTGGTCGACTGGAAGCGGCAAACATTTCATTTGACGCCAAACACCCAATGCTCCTGCCCTACAACGATCCAATTGTGAAGTTGATCCTTGGTAAGATACACAAGGAAAACATGCATTGCGGCCCCCAGGCATTGCTGACAGCATCACGACAACAGTACTGGATACTCAAAGGAAAAAACATGGCCAGAAGTATTGTGCAGAACTGCGTGAAATGCACTAGAGCCAAGCCTAAGCTACTAGAACAAATCATGGGAAATCTGCCACCTCTTCGAGTCACCCAAGCACGGCCATTCCTCAATTCTGGTGTTGACTACTGTGGACCATTCAAAATCCACTATAAAATTCGAGGAAAGAAGCCTAATACAGCGTACATAGCTATATTTTGTTGTTTCGCGACTAAAGCAGTACATCTGGAGCTTGTCAGTGATCTCACCACAGAAGCATTTTTAGCGGCACTTCGGCGGTTCATCTCTCGTCGAGGAAAATGTCAAGTGCTCCATTGCGACAATGCTACGAATTTCGTAGGAGCCAGGAACAAACTTCAAGAATTAGAAGAAGCCATATTCTCGGAAAAGGCAAAAGAACATATTGTACAAGAGTGCAACAACAAAGGGGTACAGTTTAAATTTATACCTCCTCGCGCACCACACTTCGGCGGCTTATGGGAAGCTGCAGTAAAATCTGCCAAACATCTCCTCTTAAAAAATGTGACGACGGCAAATCTAACTTATGAGGAGTTAGAAACGGTTATAGTCGAAATAGAGGCCATACTAAACTCTCGACCATTAACACCGATATCTGACAACCCAAACGACGTAACAGCACTAACGCCAGGGCATTTCCTGATAGGAGAGCCGTTAACCGCACAAGCTGACAGTGAGCCATCCCAGCAGCCAAAGACGCTAGGAAATCGATGGCAAGCAGTGTCAAAGTTGAAGCACTCATTCTGGACACAATGGTCCAATGAATATCTTCAGCAGTTGCAACAGCGTCAAAAGTGGAGGAAGTCTTCGGCTAACATTAAGGAAGGAACATTAGTAATACTAAAGGAAGACAATACACCAGTATTACAATGGCCACTAGGAAGAATCATTCGATTGTTTCATGGCAAGGACAATTTTGTACGAGTGGTGGAAGTAAAAACGGCAAAGGGGATTTTCAAACGAGAGATCCAACATGTAGCTCCACTATTCAACGAAGAGGAACCCACACATAAACATCCGATAGATGATCCATCAGAAAACGAAGAATCATCCGAGGACAGACAGCCTAGGAAAAGGACACAGCCGAATAAATTGTCGTTAACCATGACAATGTTTGTAATGTTGTTGCTGGTACCGTTAGCGATGGCACAGTCAATCAACATAACCCAGTTTGGATCAAAACCGGGTATATACTTTGAAAGAGTAGGAACCAGCCAACTTGCGACAACTGATTGGACCATCATTGTCTATTACAATTTAAAGCCCTATTGGAAAGACATGAACACATTCACCATGGGGACTACAAAAATTGGACATCTATGCACACAACTTCAACTAGTAGACGCATGCACCAGTATGTATCAGCACTTCAAACATATAGAAGAGGACCTGCAAGCTGAAAATACACTAATAGCAAGAACACGGAGGCAAAGGGCACCGCTGGACATCATTGGAAACATCGCAAGCAGTCTATTTGGCGTATTAGATTCAACATATGCCCGAGAAATGTCGGAAACTATAGCAAAGGTTAAGGATAACGAAGATCACCTATTAACCTTGCTTAAAAATCAAACATCATTGATTGACTCTACAATCAATGTGATAAAACGGGATGAAATCTCAAATTCCAAACGATTAAGTCGAATTGAGGATTTCATCACCGAGTCAAAGGGAAGGGCTGATCATTTTAGCGCCTTTCAATGGTACACTACGTTGTCTACTCAGTTGACTCTATTATCTGCAAATCTTCAACGAATGCAAGCAGAGATCATCAATGTCCTGACAGATATCCGACACAATACAATTAGCCCTATGCTAATATCCCCCCGACAACTTAAGGAACAACTGGAGCAGATACGGGATCATTTAAGGCCAGGACAAGCACTTCCAGTAACTCCCGACAATATGCTCATGGTGTACCAGATGATGAAAGCAGAAGGCACTATAATAGAGGATCATGCAATTATCAAGGTTACATTTCCATTAGTCTCAATAAACGAACTGGAAATATACAAATTGACAGCGATTCCGGTGCCAAATAAAAATGGGATAAGCATGTTTGAAATAAAAACACCATATATGGCAATCAATAGTCACCGAGACGAATTCGTTGAACTATCAGAGACTGAATTCAAAAACTGTCATCAAAGAGCAAACAATGACTTTGTTTGCTATAATAAACAAACAATGTTCTCAGCCGAAACAAGTTGTGAATTACAAATGTTTCACAACAAAACGGACTCTTCATGTCACCTAGTCAACACAAAAAAATCATTTTTATGGTTGAGCATGCATAAAAGAAATCGATGGATTTTTGCAACAAAGTCATCATTAAAGCTATCAGCGGTATGTGCAGATGGCATTTCGGATATTAAGCTACAACACTCAGGAATATTGATCGCCGAACCTGGATGCATCATTCGGAATTCGCTAATGACTGTCACAAGTCAGAGCACATTGGAAACTACTCTGCAGTTATCATACGCTCGGTTTGGAGATAGTGATCTCAACGAAACATCAACTGAACGTTCTACAAAGAAGGTTTCAAGGAACAATGAAAAACTGAACTACGAGGAGCTGTATCAAATGGAAACGAATCTGCTACCACCTAAAGGTTTCAAGTTACCCCACAATCTTGAAACCATTGATCATCATCATATTGCCATCTACATTGCACTGCTCTTCATCATGATCATTGTAATGATTCATCTGGTTAAAAGGTGGTACACAACAAGACTCCCTTCTCAGCAGAGACATACACTTAGCTCATCAGCTAGTGAAGAAAACGCACCAAGGCATCCGTTCACAATCAATATTGATGATGGTTGAGCATACTATGTTCAACGGCCGGGAGGATGTACGATTTCAACGAAAGTACAAAATTGTACGATTAGACCTAGACAAATAGCTAACCATAAATAGGTTAAGATTTCCCAGCCACCTAAAGAAATAAACGATAATATGCTCTAAATATAAATATGTGACATGCACTACTGACCTAAATAAATATACAACGGACAGCTGCATGCATTTGTGTACATACACTGTTAAGATATTTACGGCACTATCATAAAACACATTCTGGATGACCTGCATGTGGTCAAATCACACACCATCTGCATGATAACCATTGTGACCGTCATAAATATGACCCTTGGAATATTCCACTGTTGGATTTGTAGTAATTGCTTAGTCCTAAATAGAGATAACACATTTCCCTAGCAATATGATACTCAGAGCTAATTAAACATACCTAAGATCCTAAGTAAACAATCATACTCATAGAAATTGTATATAAACCTTGCATTTTACCAAATAAAATCAGTACGAAAGAAAACTCTGACGTATTCACATCTCCGAAGCCCAATTTGTTCAAGTACCGATTGCGGCGACCATTTGTTACTGGTACATGAACCGGTGGCATACATACATAACATTTTCAGCATACGATTGTCATATTGACAATCACCAGAATCAAGTGAATCTACATCAACAGATTCATTTGATTTACTCATCTAGCCTTAATAGTCTCTGAGATTTTTTAATATCCCCAGATTTTCGTCCTTTGCGGGGGCGGAAGGGGGTGTGGCGAAATTTTGAAACAAACTCGTCTCGGTCCGATATATTAGGAGTGTGGATACCAAATTTGGTTGCTCTAGTTTTTGTAGTCTGTGAGATCTAGGCGCTAATGTTTTACTCTAAGCAAATCCGCCTATGCTACGTGTGTGTTAGAGAGAGACAGGGCGAGAAAAAATGAAATTGTTTTCTTGATGCTGGCTATAATAATTATACGATCCAATTCAGATTCCGCTGTCTTAAAGATATGGTTATTCTCTACAATTCTACGTTTTTGGTTTTCTCATATCTTTAAAATTGTGGATGCCACAGATTTTCGTCCTTTGTGGGGGCGGAAGTGGGCGGGGCGAAGTTTTGAAATATTTTTGTAGCAGTGACATATCACAGAAGTCTGGATCCAAAACATCGTTGCTCTAGCTCTTATAGTCTTTGAGCACTAGGCGCTGAAGGGGACGGACAGACGGACGGACGGACAGACATGGCTCAATCGACTCGGCTATTGATGCTGATCAAGAATATATATACTTTATGGGGTCGGAAACGATTCCTTCTGGACGTTACACACATCCACTTTTACCACAAATCTAATATACCCCAATACTCATTTTGAGTATCGGGTATAAAAAGAGACAAGCACTTGCAGAAATAACAATACAGATAAGTAGTAGACTGGAGTGAAGACGACGGAAAAACAGGTAATAAAAGAGATACTACACTGGAACAAAGACGAGACAAAACAGGTACAATTGATTTACGTTTACAATATTACAATAAACATAACAATTTAAAATAATGTCTATATCTTTTTCTATAATTACAGGGAAGACAAGAAACAGCGGAGCATCGGCCGGCATAGCAAAACACAATGCTTGTAAAGACATTGCGTTGCATACCGGCCGACCCCGTCGTCCCCCTGGTCGTCGAAATTGGCGTCGTCCGAAGTCGTCAGAAGTAGGTGCAATTAGCACCTCGTCGTCGTTGTGGCTGTGGCTGCCCTCTTGGAGAACCAGTGGCACTGGTCCGGCCACCAGCTGGGAGCCAGGAGTAGACGGCACACATATTACTGTGGCGACACGGGTCCGGCCGCCAAAGTGAAATGGATGTGAGTGTGTGTGTGCGTCGGCAATTGTGGCCCTAATGTAGAGCGAGTGGCACTGGTCCGGCCACCAACTAAGGACGATGGCGGACACGACACACCGAGTTATGTGTCCGGCCGCCCAAGTGTAATGGGTGTTTGTGTGTGTGTGTCTGTTTTTGGCTATTCTAGCAATCACCAACGCACTGCATTCGATTTGAATTTGTCAGGCCGTATGATTTTGCAAGTGTGTAAGGCAGCATTTTTATTCGTTTATGTTTTATTTAATGGCTTTGATGGCGGCAGCGTCCGTTGTTCATTTTTGTTGTGGCATGCGAGTGATATGCATACCTGCCCCGTATGATAAAGATTTTCGCCGTAATGTTTAGACCGATAGTGTCCCGTGAGTGCTATCCGGCGATTGCCTAAGCGCTCTCGGCGATACGCGTCGGTACCCCCGACCCCCGTAGTAATTCTTAGTTCGACAGCGTCCCGTAAGTGCTATCCGGCGATTGCCTAGGCATTCTCGGCGATGCCTGTCGATATCCCCGACCCCCGTAGTAATTCTTAGTTCGGCGGCGTCCCGTAAGTGCTATCCGGCGATTGCCTAGGCATTCTCGGCGATACTTGTCGGTATTTCCGCATAGCAAAGTTCCCCTTTCCGCGTCGTAGTAATTCTTAGGCCGACAGGGTCCCGTAAGTACTGTCCGGCGATAGCCTAGGTACTCTCGGCGACACCTCTCGGTATTATCGCATAGTAAAGACCTCCGTATTGATTCTGAGTTCGGTGGGGCCCTGAAGGCGCTATTCGGCGACAACCGGAGTGTTCTCGGTGAAACCAACTGCCCCGTCCCACGCTACGATCGCCCCCGTCCGCGGGACTGCGGCCCCGTCCCCCATCGTCGGTCCGAAATACGGAGTCCCGGCAAATTATAAATATTGCTGTAATTTCGACCCTGGAGTAGACTGAGATATGTACCCCAGCCCAGGATCGCTTCCTTACAAAAGTTAAGGTAACACTAGACTTAACATTAACATGTGTTTTCTTTTACAATGGATTGCGTCTTTTCAGTCCGTTCCCGTCCTCGGAGCGGGCTTCATATAAGTGGCGGCTGATCCTCATATCAGCATCACAGACGAAGCCGCGTTGACAGAAGTTGTTAAACCGCCGCAATTTTCGCATTTAGCTGGGTGCGGTGGACGAAACCACCGCACTTTACACAGGCGAAGCCGCGTTGACAGTAGTTGTGTGTGGTTTAAGAAGTCTTTGTGTTTTATGATTCTCTTTGTGGTTTGTGATTTGAATATATGTTTAGTGGCGCACAGAATTTTAATTTACATTGGCGAGAAAGAGGAAATAAAGCTTGTCGGTAGTGGTTGGGAAGGGGAATGTGAATGTGTGTGGGGCGATTTGGGAAAATGGCTGCTTGGCTTGGCGTCGGCATTTTAATGTATTCCTTATTGGCGTTAATTAAGAATTTTTAACAGTTTAGTTGGGCGGCAAACAAGTTAAGGGGCTCGTTAGTCGCCCGACGTGTCCCACCGCTTCATCTGCCTCGTCGATCATCTGTAACTGTATCTGTATCTGTATCTGTAAAAAGGAGCCTAGAGTTTCTTAGATCTGTGTTCTTCTACCATCCTCTACATGGATTGGTTCCACACTAATCCTAAAGATGCACAAATTTTATAGCTTGAACAAAAAAAAAAAAACACATACATACAATAATCGCATATAACATATTATTTTTTTTGTGGAGAGGGGGAGGGGGAGGGTTCCAAAGTATTTACACGGTTCAATGTTTGCACGGGTAATATAATGGAGATTCTCTTGGTAAAGATTTTATTCGTAATTTATTCGCCCAACTATCGAGAAAGACTCGCGTGTGCCGTACGATACGATCCATTACGATACGATATCGTCTGTGGGCTATTGATGTGTGCATATGTATGTACAATCCGAAGAGACGATTACTCTTGTTTTGTTCTCTTTCCTAGATGATAATATCGTATCAGTGGTTCTGGAAGGGAGTGCTTAAACCTACGACGAAAGCTATAATCCAGTGGATGGGTCGGAATAGGTGTCCTGTTCCTCCGCTCAGACATAGACCTCTCCTGTCTTGACCTCGGGACTGTGTTTGGCAAGGGTTGAGGTAGCACTCGTGGCCGTTGCCGTTGCCGTGGCGCCGCTCTGGGGCAGGGCGATCGTGCCACCGGATGAAGAGTTGTCCACTGTATCCACTGTGGGGGCTCCTGCCGAACGCACCGAGGAGCGCACTGTGGGGTCCTGCAGGTTGAAGCTCAGACTGAAGCTGTTGTTCCGCGAAATGTTTCCGTTGCCGCTGCCGTTCAGGGGCTTCACGGACAGGAGGGCCGTGGTGGTGATGCCGCCGCCGCCGCCCGCACCCGGCCCCACGGTCATGCCGTTGCTGGAGCCACTGTTGCTGTTGCCGTCCTGCTCCTCGGCCAGGTCCACGATGGACAGGGACGAGGGGAAGCGCTGAATGGAGAGCGAGACGGGGATCGTGGTGATGACGTCATTGGGCTCGTAGCCACTGGCCGTTGTCGTGATGGTCGGCAGCTGGGCGTTCGCCGCGATGGGAAGGATGCTCAGGGTCCCCGTGGGAATGGTGTACCCGCCGCCGCTGCTGTTGGCCATCGTGAAGGGAAACGACAGCGTGGTGATGTTCGTGGCAGCGGAGAGGGCTACGGAATCGAGAATCGAAAGGAGAGAGATTGTGGTTGGAGTATCTGAATCTGCATCTGCGGGAGTATCTGTGCCCGGTACTCACTGCTGTGAACTCGCTGTAAATGATGACCACTGCGGGCAGGGTCAACGCCTTGACGCAGCACATGAGGAACCCAAAGAAGAGCCACGCGATCTCACCGCAGGTGGAGAAGCGGAAGAGCTGCAGGAAGCCGATCGGCTGTGTGGGCTCCAGTCCTGCGGCCACCGGCGGCTCATCCAGGGACTTGCCATCGGTTGTCGTCGTGCCAGAAGCCTCGTCCATCTATCGGTACGACGAAGGACGGAGGAATAGTGTTACTCGAGCCAAGACCCGCGATTTATTCACAGACACGGACAGAGACAGACGGCACGCAAAGGTTAATTCAATTACTGCCACACTCTCAGAGGCATGTATCTGTATCTGTGGCTGTGGCAAGGGTACAGCAGCTACTTTGTATCTTTTGCCATAGTTCTCTCTCATTGACCCGCGGGGTTAACGAGTAATAGAATCTACCGTTTATTATTGGACATTCCAACGCCAATTTGGAGCGATTCGATTCGATTCGATTCCCTTTCAGAGTCCCGTACAGAAATCTGTGTGGCGCCATTCGCCCCCTGCCCCCTCTCCTTGTCGTGGGATGGATGATCACCTTTTAATTGATTTTCAACACTTTTTGATCCTATAGATACTGTATCTATGCACTGATTTCTGCAGAAGATCCGTTACTGCTCACTCGGACCGCCCAAGCGCGACTGCTGGAACACCGTCCGCGGAGCCACCCATTTATGTTGATTCCCCGATGTGGATGCTGGACAGAGTACTCGGGCTTGGGCATGAGTACTCGTGAGTGTATCGTATCAATCGCTCGCTTTGGGGTTCACAATTCTAATTGATCTCCGCTTTCCGCTCTTGGGGTAGGTTCCGCCGAAAGAGGCGCTTCAATTTACAATGAGAGCAAAAGAGACATTCTGTAGAGGGTTTTTCTTTTCTTTGCTTTTCTTTTCTTTATTCTTTTTCTTTCATTTGGAGGGTGGAAGGTGCAACAATCTAAAACGGAGGCAGACTCTTGAGCCTCCTGCTGGTGCGCAGCACGAATGGTGCCGGCTGATTTGTACCGGCATTTCCTCCAGCGAGAACGACTTCGGGAGCAGCTACGGGAGCGACTCCGACCGACTCGCCTTCATCGTCCGAGCCCCCGAGCATTACACTGTCCAAAGTAGTGCGGGACGCCCGCAGTGTCATCATGTGCCGGGTGCTGCGTTCGCCCAAGGTGTTGCGCACCTTCAGGCAGCTCTTCTGCGACAGGGTTCTTTTTTTTTCGCCCGTACCCAGGGCGAGGACGCGGCGCTGGCACTCGCCGAATGCCACGGCATGGCTGCTGGTGGGCCCGTCGTCCTCATTGCCGGGTTAATTTACAAACATATAATCTGCAGCAACGAAACACTTGTAACCTCGACTAGGCCCGCAGGGGAAAGGGAAAAAGAAAAAGAGAGGGACAAAATATTCGGCACTTTGACGGAGGGACTAAACCTCAGACACGTCTCGACTCCACAACGTTCACGACACGACTTTCCATTTGCAAGTGTGTGTGTGTGTGTGTGGTGTGAGTCAAGAAAGTGAAGTGGGGCCCCCTGGAAGAAGGGGTTAAAGAAATGAGATCGAAAATTCAGAAAGTGCAGTGTTGCAACACGTAGTCAATTGAGGAATAGATAAAGAGAAAAGGGAAACAATGCAGGTTCTTTGCGTGGAAAATAAGAGGAATGATACTAAATAACGAGGGGGAACGTTGTGAGTTGCTGCGAACACCGCAACTCTACGGTTATACCCGATACTAAGTCAGTATGGCTCTCCTCCGGCAGACGCCGCTAATATTAAACGACACGACAAAGAGTGCGTGCGAGAGAGACAGAAAATCAGTCTGGGGCGAAATTTTGAGATACACGTTTTATAGTAAGATCTAACAGGAGTACGGATACCAAATTTGGTTACTCTAGCCTTAATAGTCTCTGAGATTTTTTAATATCCCCAGATTTTCGTCCTTTGCGGGGGCGGAAGGGGTGTGGCGAAATTTTGAAACAAACTCGTCTCGGTCCGATATATGAGGAGTGTGGATACAAAATTTGGTTGCTCTAGCTTTGAGCTCTAGTCTCTGAGATCTAGGCGCTAATGTTTTACTCTAAGCAAAGCCGCCTATGCTACGTGTGTGTTAGAGAGAGACAGGGCGAGAAAAAATGAAATTGTTTTCTTGATGCTGGCTATAATAATTATACGATCCAATTCAGATTCCGCTGTCTTAAAGATATGGTCATTCTCTACAATTCTACGTTTTTGGTTTTCTCATATCTTTAAAATTGTGGATGCCACAGATTTTCGTCCTTTGTGGGGGCGGAAGTGGGCGGGGCGAAGTTTTGAAATATTTTTGTAGCAGTGACATATCACAGAAGTCTGGATCCAAAACATCGTTGCTCTAGCTCTTATAGCTCAATCGACTCGGCTATTGATGCTGATCAAGAATATATATACTTTATGGGGTCGGAAACGATTCCTTCTGGACGTTACACACATCCACTTTTACCACAAATCTAATATACCCCAATACTCATTTTGAGTATCGGGTATAAAAAGAGACAAGCACTTGCAGAAATAACAATACAGATAAGTAGTAGACTGGAGTGAAGACGACGGAAAAACAGGTAATAAAAGAGATACTACACTGGAACAAAGACGAGACAAAACAGGTACAATTGATTTACGTTTACAATATTACAATAAACATAACAATTTAAAATAATGTCTATATCTTTTTCTATAATTACAGGGAAGACAAGAAACAGCGGAGCATCGGCCGGCATAGCAAAACACAATGCTTGTAAAGACATTGCGTTGCATACCGGCCGACCCCGTCGTCCCCCCTGGTCGTCGAAATTGGCGTCGTCCGAAGTCGTCAGAAGTAGGTGCAATTAGCACCTCGTCGTCGTTGTGGCTGTGGCTGCCCTCTTGGAGAACCAGTGGCACTGGTCCGGCCACCAGCTGGGAGCCAGGAGTAAACGACACACATATTACAGTGGCGACACGGGTCCGACCGCCAAAGTGAAATGGATGTTTTTTTTTTTTTTTTTTTTTTTTTTTTTTATTGGGAAAACAATTTATATTTATAAAATAACAATTATGGCTGGGAAGGGGGTGGGGGGGGGGGGGGTGGGTCCGCTCCCGCGGGACTGCCGCTAGGCATTACTTCGCGGTGCGGGCTGTGGGGTCATCCTTCTGGCTTAGTTTGTCCGGCTTCGCTCCAGCCTGCGCAGCTCCTTGATCACGCTTGCTGCCATGTAGGCGACCGCGTTCCAAGATTGCTCATCGGCTAGCATCTGGTCGGTGAGGGTGTCCACACTCACTTCTGCAAGCGTCTCCCCTAGCCTCGTTCGTTCTTGCGAGAAGCGGGGGCATACAAAGAAGACGTGCTCTGCATCCTCGTCGACTCCAGGCCCGCAGCAGCTGCAATACGGGTCGTCAGCATGCCTAAAGCGATGCAGGTACTGCTTGAAGCAGCCATGCCCCGTCAGCAGTTGGCCCAAATAATGGTCCATTTGGCCGTGCCTTCTTCGCAGCCATGGGCTAAGCTGGGGAAGGAGACGTCTGGTCCACCTCCCTTTTGCCGCTTGGTCCCAGCGCCGTTGCCACTGGGCTATAGTGCGCTCTCGCCGCTCGCTGGCTACCTCCACTCCGCTCTGCCGCTCAGCTGCCAGGAGATCCAGTGGGACCATGCCTGCCACAATAAGTGCGGCGTCTTCAGACACCGTCCGGAAGCAGCATGTAACCCTCAGGGCACAGCGTCGGTATGCGCTTCTGCAGTCTCTGCTGTATGTGGAAACCATCATTGCTGGTGCCCACACTGCTGATCCATATAAGATTATGGAGGTGACCACCCCAGCGATGAGCTGCCTGCTACGCTGCCGTGGTACCCCTGTATTGGCCATCATCCTGCTTATGGCCGCCGTAGCTGCAGTCGCTTTTGCGCTGGCGTATTCCAGGTGGGCCTTGAAGTTTAGCCTCTGGTCCATCATTACCCCTAGGTACTTTAGCGCAGGCTTGGTCCTGATGATCGTGCTACCGACTCTCACGCATGCCTGCTCGACCTTTTTTCTGCTGCTCATTAGCACAGCCTCCGTCTTCTTCTCCGCCAATGCTAGCCCGTTGGCTGCGAGCCAGGCCACTATCATCCCGACTGCTACGTTGGTTTTCTCCTCTACGTCTCTTACGTGTTTCGACACTGTCACCAGTGCTATGTCGTCGGCGAAGCCCACCAGGGTGCACCCTTCCGGTAATGTAAGCCGCAGGATATCGTCATACATCACGTTCCACAGTATCGGCCCTAGGACCGAGCCCTGTGGGACGCCTCCGGTGATTTGGTGATGTTCTGCTCCTTCTTCCGTGTCGTAGATCAGGACGCGGTCCGTGAAATAGCTTCGCAGAGTCCGTGTGATTTGCTCAGATATACCCCTCCTGGTCAGGGCCTCTAGGATGCTCTTCCAGCTGGCAGAGTTGAAGGCGTTTCGTACGTCTAGTGTACATACTAGGCAGTACTTTTTGTCGCCTCCAGCCCATCGCGTTCCTGCCATGGCTTCCCTGGCAAGGTTTGTCACCATCTCGATGGCGTCAGTGGTGCTCCTCTGCTTGCGGAACCCGAATTGGAGGTCGGAAAGTCCGCGACGCTCAGCCAGTTCCGCCTCCAGTCGGTTACATACCATCCTCTCGAAAATCTTGCCCATGGTATCCAGCATACACAGCGGCCGGTATGACGATGGGTCGTTGAGCTCTTTGCCTGGCTTGGGTATCAGAACCAGCCTTTGCCGTTTCCATGCTCGTGGGACTGTCCGCTCCGCTAGGCACTGGGTGTACATTGTGGCGAATGCTTCCGGATGGGCTCTAATTATGCATTTTAGTGCTGCATTAGGGACTCCATCTGGACCTGCCGCTTTCCCGATCTTCAGCTTACCCGTGGCCTCCAGTACTTCTCTGGCAGTGATGATGGTGGTGGTGTCCCTCAGGCTAGCTCCTTCTAGCCTAGCTTCCTCTTGTAAGGGTGGTTGTCCAGGGAATAGGGTGCCGACTATCTTTCTCATATGCACCGGATCCTTGGGCATAGGCTGTCTGTTTAATCTCCCCATGACTAGTTTGTATGCTCCACCAAAAGGTTCCGCATCGGCTGCATCGCAGAGCTCCTTGAAGCATTTGAGTTTGCTGCTTCTGATGGCCTCCTTCAGCTCTTTTCTTTTGGCCTTGAATGCCGCGCCATTTCTGCCAAATTGGGCGGAGCCTCTTGCTCGCTGGTAGGCACGCCAAACTGCGCAGCACTCCCTCCTGGCCTTGGCAATGTGCTCATTCCACCACGGTACTGGCCGGTGCCTGCTTCCTCCGATCTTTCTTTTTTTCATGGCTGCATCACAGGCCGCTTTGACGGTCCTGTAAACGGCAAGCGCGGATGCTTCAGCATCCCCGGCGGCGCTTAGGTTTTCTGCTGCCGAGAGGAGCGCGGCTCTGCTCAGGCTTTCCTCCTTGTACCCGGCCTGGAGCGCCCGCTGTATCCTTGTTGTGTTCCTGGGTGCAAAGGTTTCCGTCATTACGGCTAAGTGGTCACTATGGGTGACCACTTAGCACTCAGCACTTGCCACTTCGCGTGGCGTGCGAGCTCTGGGCTTGCAAAGGTGAGGTCTATAATAGACTCCCGCCCTGCTTTGCTGAACGTTGGTGTGGTTCCTGTGTTGAGGAGACAGACGTTCAGGCTTGCGAACTCGTCCAGGAGCGATGTCCCACGGGGTGTGTTCTTGGCGCTGCCCCAAGTCGTGGCCCAGGCGTTAAAGTCGCCCGCTATCAGGACCGGCGATTTGCCTCGTGCGTCGTTAGCGATGTTGCTGATGATCGCCTCATACTCCTGCTGCGTGAACCTCGGTGCTATGTAGCAGCTGTAGACAGAAGTGCCGCTGTGCTTAGCTCTCACATATCCCACTCTGGATGCTCTGTGGGTAAGCTGGCCTGGTTGTGGGCCACAGCTCCAGATTGCTGCTCCTCCGTCTGAGCTTTGCTGCCAGACTCCTTCGTGTTTTTTGCCGTACGGCTCGCTGAGTAGCGCTATGTCGATCTTCTGCTCCAGGACTGTTTGCGCCAACAGATCCTGAGCAGCTCGGCAGTGGTTTAGGTTGAGCTGCAGGAGCTTAACCATCAACCAGTTTTGCTAGTGCCTTCTTATACTCAGGGCAGCTGCGACTGAGGGCCGAGTGGGCTGCTGAGCGGACGTCTCCTGGCTTGCCAGCGCATAGTATGCACATTGGCGGGTTGTTGCACTGGTTGTGCTTGTGCCCCTCCCCACCACATTTGTAGCATGCATTGCTTGCCACAGGCCGCTTGGATCTGCACCTGGCTGCAGTGTGTCCATAGGCCATGCACTTGAAGCAGCGGGTTGGCGCAATCCGTTGCCGCACGCGGCAGACAACCCAGCCGATTCGAACTTTTCCGAGCTCCAGGAGCTTCTTTGCGAGTGCGGGCTGAAGGTTCAGCGTAGCTACCTGCGTTGCGTCATATGCTTTCCGCATGTACGGCACTGCTCCTTGTGTTAAGTCGCCGTCGATCGCTGCAGCTATGGCCTCACATACCTCGTCGCCTGTCGTGAGCTCGTCTATGTTGAGTACCTCAACCGCGACTGTCTCCTGCATGGCCTTCACGGCTGCCTTGTCCCCAAGCGCTGCCTGGATGGCCATCTGCAGCTCCTGGGTGGCGGGGTCTGAGGATTGTTGCATCCTTAGAAGCAGCTCGCCCGAGGCTGTCTTCCTGATGCCCTGAACCTTGTTTTTGAGGCTCTGGAGTGTTGGTGCTGCCTTCACCAGTTTGAGGATGTCGGCGTATGATGCCTCCTCGGTGCATTTGACCAGCACTGCGTCTGGTCGGCCTGTCTGCTTGCGTTTCGCACGCCTGCCTCTCACCTCACTCCACTTCTGTGTAGGGTTGGTGTCTTCCGCCTTGCCGCACTGCATCTTGGTTTCCTCTTGTCGAGTGGCGTCAGCTTGGTGTCCTTGCCTGGGCCTTCCGCGCGCGCTCTTCTCCTCAGTTCGGAATGTTGCCTCGCTCTTGGGGGCTCCTGATGCCGTTTGCGTCGCCTTAGTCGCACTGGGCTTGGTCATCCTGGGTAGGGGGCCAGTTGGGCCTGCAGTGTGATCATGGCACTGGCATCCTCCTGGCGCTGCCCTTTTATCCTCTGGCGCCTGCAGATGGGATTTGACTTCCACTTGCAACTCCTTCATGCGTGCTACCATCTTCTTGATGGCCATGTTGATCGACCTCTGGCCCTTCTCGTTCATCTGGTGGAGTAGGTCGTCCAGGATTGCGCCAATCTCGTCTATGTCCTGTAAGCAGTTCCTGCTTCGCTTGGGGGGGTTTTTCTCCCGCTACTCGATGGTGTAGGGGGGTCCCTCGGCCTCTTCAGAGTATCAGTGCCCTTGCCGCCGTCCTGCGTAGCCCCACTGGCAAAGCTGTGCAACGAGCTCTGCTTCATTGGCGGTGCTAAAGCTGCTTGTGGCGGTGTTCGGGACACCTTTGAGGCTTTTTGGAAAGCCATTGCTCCTTGGCTTGTAGCGAATTTTGCTTCGTCGGCCAAGTGTGCCACCGGCGAAGCAGGATTCGGGGGAACATCTCTCAGGGCCTCCAGGGTCCGCGCCCCGGCCACGGGATTCCTCCACGCGTGTGAATTTGGGATGGAACTTATGCGTAGGTGTGTGTGCGGTTTGCAAGTGATCCCGCCTAGGAGTTAGGCAGTACCTTCCCTCAGGTGCGGTCGCTGACAGAAGCTAGCTGCTGTGGGCGCAGTTATCCTCCGCAGCGGGCTCTGTCGAGGGCTGGATGCTTTGGCACCTAGTGCCCCTTCACCGCACTGCAGTCGATCAGCTGGTTAGTGGCCTGCACT
Source organism: Drosophila miranda (assembly GCF_003369915.1). NCBI lineage: Eukaryota > Metazoa > Arthropoda > Insecta > Diptera > Drosophilidae > Drosophila > Drosophila miranda. Next base: position 668,893 of record NW_022881625.1, read on the forward strand.
ATCCAGCACTGGTACCCCAGTCGATCAGCTGCGAGGCCTGGAGTGAAGAAGAAGAACGGGAGAACCGGCCCAAAGGAGAGAAAGGATGAAAAAAGGTGGGAATCTCCAAGTGACGAGTGAAAAGCGCCGTCCAAAGCACTCACGGTGGGCCCCAGCGCCCCTGCCCCCTTTGGGTGACCGTGGAAGTGCAACGCGCAGCCCGGATCTGAAGCCAGTCGGGGTGAGACTCGATCCTCCCAGGTGAGCACGCGGTGTCAGCAAGAGCTTGAGCTAATTTCGGGTATTTTTTTCCAGGTATCTTTCGCGATTTGTCTGTGTCTTGCAGAGCAGCTGTTTGGCGCGTCCGCACTCGAAAAATTCGCGGTTGACTGTGAAATGGATGTGAGTGTGTATGTGCGTCGGCAATTGTGGCCCTAATGTAGAGCGAGTGGCACTGGTCCGGCCACCAACTAAGGACGATGGCGGACACGACACACATAACTCGAACGGCACAGGTCCGGCCGCCCAAATGTAATGGATGTTTGAGTGTGTGTGTCTGAATGGCTGGCGGTAAGTATTTTGAGAGCCCTTTTTTATCGTATGTGTGGCCGATGGATTTTTCCTTTTCCAGGACCATAGGGCACTCTGAATGCCATGGCACTGGATCCGGCCACCAACTAAGGACGATGGCGGACACGACACACATAACTCGAACGGCACAGGTCCGGCCGCCCAAGTGTAATGGGTGTTTGTGTGTGTGTGTCTTTTTTTGGCTATTCTAGCAATCACCAACGCACTGCATTCGATTTGAATTTGTCAGGCCGTATGATTTTGCAAGTGTGTATGGCAGCATTTTTATTCGTTTATGTTTTATTTAATGGCTTTGATGGCGGCAGCGTCCGTTGTTCATTTCTGTTGTGGCATGCGAGTGATATGCATACCTGCCCCGTATGATAAAGATTTTCGCCGTAATGTTTAGCCCGATAGTGTCCCGTGAGTGCTATCCGGCGATTGCCTAAGCGCTCTCGGCGACCCCCGTAGTAATTCTTAGTTCGACAGCGTCCCGTAAGTGCTATCCGGCGATTGCCTAGGCATTCTCGGCGATGCCTGTCGATATCCCCGACCCCCGTAGTAATTCTTAGTTCGGCGGCGTCCCGTAAGTGCTATCCGGCGATTGCCTAGGCATTCTCGGCGATACTTGTCGGTATTTCCGCATAGCAAAGTTCCCCTTTCCGCGTCGTAGTAATTCTTAGGCCGACAGGGTCCCGTAAGTACCGTCCGGCGATAGCCTAGGTACTCTCGGCGATACTTGTCGGTATTCCCGCATAGCATAGTCCCCCTTTCCGCGTCGTAGTAATTCTTAGGCCGACAGGGTCCCGTAAGTACCGTCCGGCGATAGCCTAGGTACTCTCGGCGATACTTGTCGGTATTCCCGCATAGCAAAGTTCCCCTTTCCGCGTCGTAGTAATTCTTAGGCCGACAGGGTCCCGTAAGTACCGTCCGGCGATAGCCTAGGTACTCTCGGCGATACTTGTCGGTATTCCCGCATAGCATAGTCCCCCTTTCCGCGTCGTAGTAATTCTTAGGCCGACAGGGTCCCGTAAGTACCGTCCGGCGATAGCCTAGGTACTCTCGGCGATACTTGCCGGTATTCCCGCATAGCAAAGTTCCCCTTTCCGCGTCGTAGTAATTCTTAGGCCGACAGGGTCCCGTGAGTACCGTCCGGCGATAGCCTAGGTACTCTCGGCGATACTTGTCGGTATTTCCGCATAGCAAAGTTCCCCTTTCCGCGTCGTAGTAATTCTTAGGCCGACAGGGTCCCGTGAGTACCGTCCGGCGATAGCCTAGGTACTCTCGGCGATACTTGCCGGTATTTCCGCATAGCAAAGTCCCCTTTCCGCGTCGTAGTAATTCTTAGGCCGACAGGGTCCCGTAAGTACCGTCCGGCGATAGCCTAGGTACTCTCGGCGATACTTGTCGGTATTCCCGCATAGCATTGTCCCCCTTTCCGCTTCGTAGTAACTCTCAGGCCGGCGGGGTCCCGTAAGTACTGTCCGGCGATAGCCTAGGTACTCTCGGCGACACCTGTCGGTATTATCGCATAGTAAAGACCTCCGTATTGATTCTGAGTTCGGTGGGGCCCTGAAGGCGCTATTTGGCGATAACCGGAGTGTTCTCGGTGAAACCAACTGCCCCGTCCCACGCTACGATCGCCCCCGTCCGCGGGACTGCGGCCCCGTCCCCCATCGTCGGTCCGAAATACGGAGTCCCGGCAAATTATAAATATTGCTGTAATTTCGACCCTGGAGTAGACTGAGATATGTACCCCAGCCCAGGATCGCTTCCTTACAAAAGTTAAGGTAACACTTGACTTAACATTAACATGTGTTTTCTTTTACAATGGATTGCGTCTTTTCAGTCCGTTCCCGTCCTCGGAGCGGGCTTCATATAAGTGGCGGCGCAAGGCTGATCCTCATATCAGCATCAGCATAGGCCCTGTAGTGGGCTGCGTGCGTACCGCCGCAACTTTGGCATTTAGCTGGGTGCGGTGGACGAAACCACCGCACTTTACACAGACGAAGCCGCGTTGACAGAAGTTGTTAAACCGCCGCAATTTTCGCATTTAGCTGGGTGCGGTGGACGAAACCACCGCACTTTACACAGGCGAAGCCGCGTTGACAGTAGTTGTGTGTGGTTTAAGAAATCTTTGTGTTTTATGATTCTCTTTGTGGTTTGTGATTTGAATATATGTTTAGTGGCGCACAGAATTTTAATTTACATTGGCGAGAAAGAGGAAATAAAGCTTGTCGGTAGTGGTTGGGAAGGGGAATGTGAATGTGTGTGGGGCGAGTTGGGAAAATGGCTGCTTGGCTTGGCGTCGGAATTTTAATGTATTCCTTATTGGCGTTAATTACGAATTTTTAACAGTTTAGTTGGGTGGCAAACAAGTTAAGGGGCTCGTTAGTCGCCCGACGTGTCATACCGCGTACAAAAGTGGCCGTGTGTCCATGGCTGGCCAGCATTTCGGTGATGTATTGAGTCTCAAAACCCACGCTACAAGGAGTGGAAACAGCAGCCGAGAGAGATAGCGATCCCAATACCCACGCTACACGAAGGAGAAGCAGCAGCCAGAACAAGAGCCACGAAGAGGGGAATAGTCGGATCTCTCCCACTCCGACCAGTGACGCCGATGTGATCAACAACTCTCCCCGGCCAGCCCGAAGCCAACGCCTACAAGGGAGACCGAGAGAGAGGCCGCCGTCGCGAAACTGAGAGAGAGTTTTTCATTTAAAACAATGGGGGGAGCAACACCGGAACCAGATCCCACAGGAACCACGACGAGCATCACTAGCATTAATACCGACGTCACACGAAGGGGAAATCGCAGCCAAGAGAGAGCCAGGGCTGGAGCGATCCCATACCTTTGTCACACGAAGGGGAAATGGTAGCCGAGAGCGATCCCAATACCCACGCTACAAGGAGGGGAAACAGCAGCCGAGGAACTCCAGCGCCACAGCTCCTATACGCCATCTACTTATTTGTATATGTACTAAATTCAAATAATACATGCCATATTTTACATTTTACATGTAGTTGCAGTGTTTTTGGCTGAACAATGGGAAGGTAACACTAGTTACAGTAGTGGTAGGTATTCGGTATTTTTTTATGCAAGTATTTTGAGTAAAGAAAGTTAAGGTAACACTAGACTTAACATTAACATGTGTTTTCTTTTACAATGGATTGCGTCTTTTCAGTCCGTTCCCGTCCTCGGAGCGGGCTTCATATAAGTGGCGGCGCAAGGCTGATCCTCAAATCAGCATCAGCATAGGCCCTGTAGTTGGATGGTTGCGTACCGCCGCAACTTTGGCATTTAGCTGGGTGCGGTGGACGAAACCACCGCACTTTAAACAGACGAAGCCGCGTTGACAGAAGTTGTTAAACCGCCGCAATTTTCGCATTTAGCTGGGTGCGGTGGACGAAACCATCGCACTTTACACAGGCGAAGCCGCGTTGACAGTAGTTGTGTGTGGTTTAAGAAATCTTTGTGTTTTATGACTCTCTTTGTGGTTTGTGATTTGAATATATGTTTAGTGGCGCACAGAATTTTAATTTACATTGGCGAGAAAGAGGAAATAAAGCTTGTCGGTAGTGGTTGGGAAAGGGAATGTGAATGTGTGTGGAGCGAGTTGGGAAAATGGCTGCTTGGCTTGGCGTCGGCATTTTAATGTATTCCTTATTGGCGTTATTTAAGAATTTTTAACAGTTTTGTTGGGCGGCAAACAAGTTAAGGGGCTCGTTAGTCGCCCGACGTGTCACACCGCTTCATCTGCCTCGTCGATCATCTGTAACTGTATCTGTATCTGTATCTGTAAAAAGGAGCCTAGAATTTCTTAGATCTGTGTTCTTCTACCATCCTCTACATGGATTGGTTCCACATTAATCCTAAAGATGCACAAATTTTATAGCTTGAACAAAAAAAAAAAAAAAAATACAATAATCGCATATCACATATTATGTTTTTTGTGGAGAGGGGGAGGGGGAGGGTTCCAAAGTATTTACACGGTTCAATGTTTGCACGGGTTATATAATGGAGATTCTCTTGGTAAAGATTTTATTCGTAATTTATTCGCCCAACTATCGAGAAAGACTCGCGTGTGCCGTACGATACGATCCATTACGATACGATATCGTCTGTGGGCTATATATGTATGTATATTGATGTGTGCATATGTATGTACAATCCGAAGAGAGGATTACTCTTGTTTTGTTCTCTTTCCTAGATGATAATATCGTATCAGTGGTTCTGGAAGGGGGTGCTTAAACCTACGACGAAAGCTATAATCCAGTGGATGGGTCGGAATAGGTGTCCTGTTCCTCCGCTCAGACATAGACCTCTCCTGTCTTGACCTCGGGACTGTGTTTGGCGAGGGTTGAGGTAGCACTCGTGGCCGTTGCCGTTGCCGTGGCGCCGCTCTGGGGCAGGGCGATCGTGCCACCGGATGAAGAGTTGTCCACTGTATCTACTGTGGGGGCTCCTGCCGAACGCACCGAGGAGCGCACTGTGGGGTCCTGCAGGTTGAAGCTCAGACTGAAGCTGTTGTTCCGCGAAATGTTGCCGTTGCCGCTGCCGTTCAGGGGCTTCACGGACAGGAGGACCGTGGTGGTGATGCCGCCGCCGCCGCCCGCACCCGGCCCCACGGTCATGCCGTTGCTGGAGCCACTGTTGCTGTTGCCGTCCTGCTCCTGGGCCAGGTCCACGATGGACAGGGACGAGGGGAAGCGCTGAATGGAGAGCGAGACGGGGATCGTGGTGATGACGTCATTGGGCTCGTAGCCACTGGCCGTTGTCGTGATGGTCGGCAGCTGGGCGTTCGCCGCGATGGGAAGGATGCTCAGGGTCCCCGTGGGAATGGTGTACCCGCCGCCGCTGCTGTTGGCCATCGTGAAGGGAAACGACAGCGTGGTGATGTTCGTGGCATCGGAGAGGGCTACGGAATCGAGAATCGAAGGGAGAGAGATTGTGGTTGGAGTATCTGAATCTGCATCTGCGGGAGTATCTGTGCCCGGTACTCACTGCTGTGAACTCGCTGTAAATGATGACCACTGCGGGCAGGGTCAACGCCTTGACGCAGCACATGAGGAACCCAAAGAAGAGCCACGCGATCTCCCCGCAGGTGGAGAAGCGGAAGAGCTGCAGGAAGCCGATCGGCTGTGTGGGCTCCAGTCCTGCGGCCACCGGCGCCTCATCCAGGGACTTGCCATCGGTTGTCGTCGTGCCAGAAGCCTCGTCCATCTATCGGTACGACGAAAGACGGAGGAATAGTGTTACTCGAGCCAAGACCCGCGATTTATTCACAGACACGGACAGAGACAGACGGCACGCAAAGGTTAATTCAATTACTGCCACACTCTCAGAGGCATGTATCTGTATCTGTGGCTGTGGCAAGGGTACAGCAGCTACTTTGTATCTTTTGCCATAGTTCTCTCTCATTGACCCGCGGGGTTAACGAGTAATAGAATCTACCGTTTATTATTGGACATTCCAACGCCAATTTGGAGCGATTCGATTCGATTCGATTCCCTTTCAGAGGCCCGTACTGAAATCTGTGTGGCGCCATTCGCCCCCTGCACCCTCTCCTTGTCGTGGGATGGATGATCACCTTTTAATTGATTTTCAACACTTTGATCCTTCAGATACTGTATCTATGCACTGATTTCTGCAGAAGATCCGTTACTGCTCACTCGGACCGCCCAGGCGCGACTGCTGGAACACCGTCCGCGGAGCCACCCATTTATGTTGATTCCCCGATGTGGATGCTGGACAGAGTACTCGGGCTTGGGCATGAGTACTCGTGAGTGTATCGTATCAATCGCTCGCTTTGGGGTTCACAATTCTAATTGATCTCCGCTTTCCGCTCTTGGGGTAGGTTCCGCCGAAAGAGGCGCTTCAATTTACAATGAGAGCAAAAGAGACATTCTGTAGAGGGTTTTTCTTTTCTTTGCTTTTCTTTTCTTTATTCTTTTTCATTCATTTGGAGGGTGGAAGGTGCAACAATCTAAAACGGAGGCAGACTCTTGAGCCTCCTGCTGGTGCGCAGCACGAATGGTGCCGGCTGATTTGTACCGGCATTTCCTCCAGCGGGAACGACTTCGGGAGCAGCTACGGGAGCGACTGCGGGAGCGACTCCGACCGACTCGCCTTCATCGTCCGAGCCCCCGAGCATTACGCTGTCCAAAGTAGTGCGGGACGCCCGCAGTGTCATCATGTGCCGGGTGCTGCGTTCGCCCAAGGTGTTGCGCACCTTCAGGCAGCTCTTCTGCGACAGGGTTCTTTTTTTTTCGCCCGTACCCAGGGCGAGGACGCGGCGCTGGCACTCGCCGAATGCCACGGCATGGCTGCTGGTGGGCCCGTCGTCCTCATTGCCGGGCCGTTCAAAAATCATCTCGAGACCGGTGGGCCTCGACTTTGCGATGGTCTGCGATGGGCTGGGCTTCTTGGCCAGGCGGCTGGGACTAAGACTGGGCCTGGCGGCGCTCTGGCTCTTGCTCTTGCAGGCGCGCGGCGGCATGTGGCGCCGAACCATAGTCGCGGTTGCCACAGATCCTGTATTCCCCGGTATACTCCCGGCTGAAATGAGACGAAATGAGAAATGAGTTACGACTGTCCGATGGCCGCAGAACCGAGTACTTCCTTTACCTTTAGCTTTGCCTTCAAGTTTTTTCTTTGCAGGCATTTCTCGTATCTTTTTCCGGCTTTTCCGTCTCCTGGGTAAACCTTTCGACTTCTCAAACGAGCAACGAGCAACGAGCCTCTTTGGGTTGAGGGCTCTCAGTGCTCCACAGGGGAGGGGCTGAGAGGCTGGGGTGTGAGCCGCCAGCAACCAAGCGCGTTGCTTTATTAATATTTGTGGGCAGTATATGTCTTAATTTAATTTATGTACATTTTTGTGTTTGTTTTACAATTCAACTTTAAACGACACTCAAACACACACTAGTACATTTGATGGCACAAATTTACAAACATATAATCTGCAGCAACGAAACACTTGTAACCTCGACTAGGCCCGCAGGGGAAAGGGAAAAAGAAAAAGAGAGGGACAAAATATTCGGCACTTTGACGGAGGGACTAAACCTCAGACACGTCTCGACTCCACAACGTTCACGACACGACTTTCCATTTGCAAGTGTGTGTGTGTGTGTGTGGTGTGAGTCAAGAAAGTGAAGTGGGGCCCCCCTGGAAGAAGGGGTTAAAGAAATTAGATCGAAAATTCAGAAAGTGCAGTGTTGCAACACGTAGTCAATTGAGGAATAGATAAAGAGAAAAGGTAAGCAATGCAGGTTCTTTGCGTGGAAAATAAGAGGAAATATACTAAATAACGAGGGGGAACGTTGTGAGTTGATGCGAACACCGCAACTCTACGGTTATACCCGATACTAAGTCAGTATGGCTCTCCTCCGGCAGACGCCGCTAATATTAAACGACACGACAAAGAGTGCGTGCGAGAGAGACAGAAAATCAGTCTGGGGCGAAATTTTGAGATACACGTTTTATAGTAAGATCTAACAGGAGTGCGGATACCAAATTTGGTTACTCTAGCCTTAATAGTCTCTGAGATTTTTTAATATGCCCAGATTTTCGTCCTTTGCGGGGGCGGAAGGGGGTGTGGCGAAATTTTGAAACAAACTCGTCTCGGTCCGATATATTAGGAGTGTGGATACCAAATTTGGTTGCTCTAGCTTTTGTAGTCTCTGAGATCTAGGCGCTAATGTTTTACTCTAAGCAAAGCCGCCTATGCTACGTGTGTGTTAGAGAGAGACAGGGCGAGAAAAAATGAAATTGTTTTCTTGATGCTGGCTATAATAATTATACGATCCAATTCAGATTCCGCTGTCTTAAAGATATGGTCATTCTCTACAATTCTACGTTTTTGGTTTTCTCATATCTTTAAAATTGTGGATGCCACAGATTTTCGTCCTTTGTGGGGCGGAAGTGGGCGGGGCGAAGTTTTGAAATATTTTTGTAGCAGTGACATATCACAGAAGCCTGGATCCAAAACATCGTTGCTCTAGCTCTTATAGCTCAATCGACTCGGCTATTGATGCTGATCAAGAATATATATACTTTATGGGGTCGGAAACGATTCCTTCTGGACGTTACACACATCCACTTTTACCACAAATCTAATATACCCCAATACTCATTTTGAGTATCGGGTATAAAAAGCACTTGCAGAAATACCAATACAGATAAGTAGTAGACTGGAGTGAAGACGACGGAAAAACAGGTAATAAAAGAGATACTACACTGGAACAAAGACGAGACAAAACAGGTACAATTGATTTACGTTTACAATATTACAATAAACATAACAATTTAAAATCATGTCTATATCTTTTTCTATAATTACAGGGAAGACAAGAAGCAGCGGAGCATCGGCCGGCATAGCAAAACACAATGCTTGTAAAGACATTGCGTTGCATACCGGCCGACCCCGTCGTCCCCCCTGGTCGACGAAATTGGCGTCGTCCGAAGTCGTCAGAAGTAGGTGCAATTAGCACCTCGTCGTCGTTGTGGCTGTGGCTGCCCTCTTGGAGAACCAGTGGCACTGGTCCGGCCACCAGCTGGGAGCCAGGAGTAGACGGCACACATATTACAGTGGCGACACGGGTCCGACCGCCAAAGTGAAATGGATGTGAGTGTGTATGTGCGTCGGCAATTGTGGCCCTAATGTAGAGCGAGTGGCACTGGTCCGGCCACCAACTAAGGACGATGGCGGACACGACACACATAACTCGAACGGCACAGGTCCGGCCGCCCAAATGTAATGGATGTTTGAGTGTGTGTGTCTGAATGGCTGGCGGTAAGTATTTTGAGAGCCCTTTTTAATCGTATGTGTGGCTGATGGATTTTTCCTTTTCCAGGACCATAGGGCACTCTGAATGCCATGGCACTGGATCCGGCCACCAACTAAGGACGATGGCGGACACGACACACATAGCTCGAACGGCACAGGTCCGGCCGCCCAAGTGTAATGGGTGTTTGTGTGTGTGTGTCTGTTTTTGGCTACTCTAGCAATCACCAACGCACTGCATTCGATTTTAATTTGTCAGGCCGTATGATTTTGCAAGTGTGTATGGCAGCATTTTTATTCGTTTATGTTTTATTTAATGGCTTTGATGGCGGCAGCGTCCCTTGTTCATTTCTGTTGTGGCATGCGAGTGATATGCATACCTGCCCCGTATGATAAAGATTTTCGCCGTAATGTTTAGCCCGATAGTGTCCCGTGAGTGCTATCCGGCGATTGCCTAAGCGCTCTCGGCGACCCCCGTAGTAATTCTTAGTTCGACAGCGTCCCGTAAGTGCTATCCGGCGATTGCCTAGGCATTCTCGGCGATGCCTGTCGATATCCCCGACCCCCGTAGTAATTCTTAGTTCGGCGGCGTCCCGTAAGTGCTATCCGGCGATTGCCTAGGCATTCTCGGCGATACTTGTCGGTATTTCCGCATAGCAAAGTTCCCCTTTCCGCGTCGTAGTAATTCTTAGGCCGACAGGGTCCCGTAAGTACCGTCCGGCGATAGCCTAGGTACTCTCGGCGATACTTGTCGGTATTCCCGCATAGCAAAGTTCCCCTTTCCGCGTCGTAGTAATTCTTAGGCCGACAGGGTCCCGTAAGTACCGTCCGGCGATAGCCTAGGTACTCTCGGCGATACTTGTCGGTATTCCCGCATAGCATAGTCCCCCTTTCCGCTTCGTAGTAGCTCTCAGGCCGGCGGGGTCCCGTAAGTACCGTCCGGCGATAGCCTAGGTACTCTCGGCGATACTTGTCGGTATTCCCGCATAGCAAAGTTCCCCTTTCCGCGTCGTAGTAATTCTTAGGCCGACAGGGTCCCGTGAGTACCGTCCGGCGATAGCCTAGGTACTCTCGGCGATACTTGTCGGTATTCCCGCATAGCATAGTCCCCCTTTCCGCTTCGTAGTAACTCTCAGGCCGGCGGGGTCCCGTAAGTACTGTCCGGCGATAGCCTAGGTACTCTCGGCGACACCTCTCGGTATTATCGCATAGTAAAGACCTCCGTATTGATTCTGAGTTCGGTGGGGACCTGAAGGCGCTATTCGGCGATAACCGGAGTGTTCTCGGTGAAACCAACTGCCCCGTCCCACGCTACGATCGCCCCCGTCCGCAGGACTGCGGCCCCGTCCCCCATCGTCGGTCCGAAATACGGAGTCCCGGCAAATTATAAATATTGCTGTAATTTCGACCCTGGAGTAGACTGAGATATGTACCCCAGCCCAGGATCGCTTCCTTACAAAAGTTAAGGTAACACTAGACTTAACATTAACATGTGTTTTCTTTTACAATGGATTGCGTCTTTTCAGTCCGTTCCCGTCCTCGGAGCGGGCTTCATATAAGTGGCGGCGCAAGGCTGATCCTCATATCAGCATCAGCATAGGCCCTGTAGTTGGATGGGTGCGTACCGCCGCAACTTTGGCATTTAGCTGGGTGCGGTGGACGAAACCACCGCACTTTACACATACGAAGCCGCGTTGACAGAAGTTGTTAAACCACCGCAACTTTGGCATTTAGCTGGGTGCGGTGGACGAAACCACCGCACTTTACACATACGAAGCCGCGTTGACAGAAGTTGTTAAACCGCCGCAACTTTGGCATTTAGCTGGGTGCGGTGGACGAAACCACCGCACTTTACACAGACGAAGCCGCGTTGACAGAAGTTGTTAAACCGACGCAATTTTCGCATTTAGCTGGGTGCGGTGGACGAAACCACCGCACTTTACACAGGCGAAGCCGCGTTGACAGTAGTTGTGTGTGGTTTAAGAAATCTTTGTGTTTTATGATTCTCTTTGTGGTTTGTGATTTGAATATATGTTTAGTGGCGCACAGAATTTTAATTTACATTGGCGAGAAAGAGGAAATAAAGCTTGTCGGTAGTGGTTGGGAAGGGGAATGTGAATGTGTGTGGGGCGAGTTGGGAAAATGGCGCTTGGCTTGGCGTCGGAATTTTAATGTATTCCTTATTGGCGTTAATTAAGAATTTTTAACAGTTTAGTTGGGCGGCAAACAAGTTAAGGGGCTCGTTAGTCGCCCGACGTGTCATACCGCGTACAAAAGTGGCCGTGTGTCCATGGCTGGCCAGCATTTCGGTGATGTATTGAGTCTCAATACCCACGCTACAAGGAGTGGAAACAGCAGCCGAGAGAGAGAGCGATCCCAATACCCACGCTACACGAAGGAGAAGCAGCAGCCAGAACAAGAGCCACGAAGAGGGGAATAGTCGGATCTCTCCCACTCCGACCAGTGACGCCGATGTGATCAACAACTCTCCCCGGCCAGCCCGAAGCCAACGCCTACAAGGGAGACCGAGAGAGAGGCCGCCGTCGCGAAACTGAGAGAGAGTTTTTCATTTAAAACAATGGGGGGAGCAACACCGGAACCAGATCCCACAGGAACCACGACGAGCATCACTAGCATTAATACCGACGTCACACGAAGGGGAAATCGCAGCCAAGAGAGAGCCAGGGCTGGAGCGATCCCATACCTTTGTCACACGAAGGGGAAATGGTAGCCGAGAGCGATCCCAATACCCACGCTACAAGGAGGGGAAACAGCAGCCGAGGAACTCCAGCGCCACCGCTCCTATACGCCATCTACTTATTTGTATATGTACTAAATTCAAATAATACATGCCATATTTTACATTTTACATGTAGTTGCAGTGTTTTTGGCTGAACAATGGGAAGGTAACACTAGTTACAGTAGTGGTAGGTATTCGGTATTTTTTTATGCAAGAATTTTGAGTAAAGAAAGTTAAGGTAACACTAGACTTAACATTAACATGTGTTTTCTTTTACAATGGATTGCGTCTTTTCAGTCCGTTCCCGTCCTCGGAGCGGGCTTGATATAAGTGGCGGCGCAAGGCTGATCCTCATATCAGTATCAGCATAGGCCCTGTAGTTGGATGGGTGCGTACCGCCGCAACTTTGGCATTTAGCTGGGTGCGGTGGACTAAACCACCGCACTTTACACAGACGAAGCCGCGTTGACAGAAGTTGTTAAACCGCCGCAACTTTGGCATTTAGCTGGGTGCAGTGGACGAAACCACTTTACACTGTGGCACTTTACACAGGCGAAGCCGCGTTGACAGTAGTTGTGTGTGGTTTAAGAAATCTTTGCGTTTTATGATTCTCTTTGTGGTTTGTGGTTTGTGATTTGAATATATGTTTAGTGGCGCACAGAATTTTAATTTACATTGGCGAGAAAGAGGAAATAAAGGTTGTCGGTAGTGGTTGGGAAGGGGAATGTGAATGTGTGTGGGGCGAGTTGGGAAAATGGCGCTTGGCTTGGCGTCGGAATTTTAATGTATTCCTTATTGGCGTTAATTAAGAATTTTTAACAGTTTAGTTGGGCGGCAAACAAGTTAAGGGGCTCGTTAGTCGCCCGACGTGTCACACCGCTTCATCTGCCTCGTCGATCATCTGTAACTGTATCTGTATGCACAAGATGCACAAATTTTATAGCTTGAACAAAAAAAAAAAAAAACACATACAATAATCGCATATCACATATTATGTTTTTTTTGGAGAGGGGAAGGGGGAGGGGGAGGGTTCCAAAGTATTTACACGGTCCAATGTTTGCACGGGTAATATAATGGAGATTCTCTTGGTAAAGATTTTATTCGTAATTTATTCGCCCAACTATCGAGAAAGACTCGCGTGTGCCGTACGATACGATCCATTACGATACGATATCGTCTGTGGGCTATATATGTATGTATATTGATGTGTGCATATGTATGTACAATCCGAAGAGAGGATTACTCTTGTTTTGTTCTCTTTCCTAGATGATAATATCGTATCAGTGGTTCTGGAAGGGGGTGCTTAAACCTACGACGAAAGCTATAATCCAGTGGATGGGTCGGAATAGGTGTCCTGTTCCTCCGCTCAGACATAGTCCTCTCCTGTCTTGGCCTCGGGACTGTGTTTGGCGAGGGTTGAGGTAGCACTCGTGGCCGTTGCCGTTGCCGTGGCGCCGCTCTGGGGCAGGGCGATCGTGCCACCGGATGAAGAGTTGTCCACTGTATCCACTGTGGGGGCTCCTGCCGAACGCACCGAGGAGCGCACTGTGGGGTCCTGCAGGTTGAAGCTCAGACTGAAGCTGTTGTTCCGCGAAATGTTGCCGTTGCCGCTGCCGTTCAGGGGCTTCACGGACAGGAGGGCCGTGGTGGTGATGCCGCCGCCGCCGCCCGCACCCGGCCCCACGGTCATGCCGTTGCTGGAGCCACTGTTGCTGTTGCCGTCCTGCTCCTGGGCCAGGTCCACGATGGACAGGGACGAGGGGAAGCGCTGAATGGAGAGCGAGACGGGGATCGTGGTGATGACGTCATTGGGCTCGTAGCCACTGGCCGTTGTCGTGATGGTCGGCAGCTGGGCGTTCGCCGCGATGGGAAGGATGCTCAGGGTCCCCGTGGGAATGGTGTACCCGCCGCCGCTGCTGTTGGCCATCGTGAAGGGAAACGACAGCGTGGTGATGTTCGTGGCATCGGAGAGGGCTACGGAATCGAGAATCGAAGGGAGAGAGGTTGTGGTTGGAGTATCTGAATCTGCATCTGCGGGAGTATCTGTGCCCGGTACTCACTGCTGTGAACTCGCTGTAAATGGTGACCACTGCGGGCAGGGTCAACGCCTTGACGCAGCAAATGAGGAACCCAAAGAAGAGCCACGCGATCTCCCCGCAGGTGGAGAAGCGGAAGAGCTGCAGGAAGCCGATCGGCTGTGTGGGCTCCAGTCCTGCGGCCACCGGCGCCTCATCCAGGGACTTGCCATCGGTTGTCGTCGTGCCAGAAGCCTCGTCCATCTATCGGTACGACGAAGGACGGAGGAATAGTGTTACTCGAGCCAAGACCCGCGATTTATTCACAGACACGGACAGAGACAGACGGCACGCAAAGGTTAATTCAATTACTGCCACACTCTCAGAGGCATGTATCTGTATCTGTGGCTGTGGCAAGGGTACAGCAGCTACTTTGTATCTTTTGCCATAGTTCTCTCTCATTGACCCGCGGGGTTAACGAGTAATAGAATCTACCGTTTATTATTGGACATTCCAACGCCAATTTGGAGCGATTCGATTCGATTCGATTCCCTTTCAGAGGCCCGTACAGAAATCTGTGTGGCGCCATTCGCCCCCTGCCCCCTCTCCTTGTCGTGGGATGGATGATCACCTTTTAATTGATTTTCAACACTTTGATCCTTCAGATACTGTATCTATGCACTGATTTCTGCAGAAGATCCGTTACTGCTCACTCGGACCGCCCAAGCGCGACTGCTGGAACACCGTCCGCGGAGCCACCCATTTATGTTGATTCCCCGATGTGGATGCTGGACAGAGTACTCGGGCTTGGGCATGAGTACTCGTGAGTGTATCGTATCAATCGCTCGCTTTGGGGTTCACAATTCTAATTGATCTCCGCTTTCCGCTCTTGGGGTAGGTTCCGCCGAAAGAGGCGCTTCAATTTACAATGAGAGCAAAAGAGACATTCTGTAGAGGGTTTTTCTTTTCTTTGCTTTTCTTTTCTTTATTCTTTTTCTTTCATTTGGAGGGTGGAAGGTGCAACAATCTAAAACGGAGGCAGACTCTTGAGCCTCCTGCTGGTGCGCAGCACGAATGGTGCCGGCTGATTTGTACCGGCATTTCCTCCAGCGGGAACGACTTCGGGAGCAGCTACGGGAGCGACTGCGGGAGCGACTCCGCCCGACTCGCCTTCATCGTCCGAGGGCAGCCATTATTTTAAATTATGTTTATGTTATGTTTATTGTAATATTGTAAACGTAAATCAATTATACCTGTTTTGTCTCGTCTTTGTTCCAGTGTAGTATCTCTTTTATTACCTGTTTTTCCGTCGTCTTCACTCCAGTCTACTACTTATCTGTATTGTTATTTCTGCAAGTGCTTGTCTCTTTTTATCTTAGTGTATTTCCTCTTATTTTCCACGCAAAGCACCTGCATTGTTTACCTTTTTCTCTTTATCTATTCCTCAATTGACTACGTGTTGCAACACTGCACTTTCTGAATTTTCGATCTCATTTCTTTAACCCCTTTCCCCCCCCCCCCCCTTGTTATTTTCGTAATTAGTGCGGTTCTCCGACACCCCACTACAAAATTATTACAATCTGTGATAAAAATCTTCGGCGGCAACGGTGCTGACAATTGATTATCGGTTTCAAATCGACTTTCAAATCAGCATCAGTTGCCGCCACACCACCACCACTACGGCCTAAATTGATCCAAAAATGCTAGTCTTCGCATAAATCAACTACGCCCCCTATAAACTGCCCGCCCACATGTACATGCTACATTCCTAGTCGTCTGCCCTCAGCAGGCGGCAAGGGTAGTAGAGGGGACTGAAGACCACATACCGCATTACAGCCAACAAAACATCAAGTTGACGAACTCACAGCGGATTGCAAATCAAATTTTTAAGTTAGGGAGAATTACAAAGGGAAGAGACAGCATACTTTTGAGCGTGGCCCCACTTTACTTTCTTGACTCACACCACACACACACACACACACTTGCCAACCACTATTATTCATTTCGCGCCAGAGCGGCTTTGACGAGTCCCCCCCCTCCCCCCTCTTGACAATTCGTACTTTTGGAGCCTTTTGCCCCGATTGTGGAGTGGTCTCGAGTCTGGGTCTCTGTCCAAAGGAAAAGTCGTGTCGTGAATGTTGTGGAGTCGAGACGTGTTCGAGGTTTAGTTTAGTCCCTCCGTCAAAGTGCCGAATATTTTGTGTCTCTCTTTTTCCATTTTCCCTTTCCCCCCCCCCCCCCCCCCCCTGCTGGCGGCGGGCCTATTTCGAGGTTACAAGTGTTTCGTTGCTGCAGTATTATATGTTTGTAAAGTTTATTGTGCCATCAAATGTACTAGTGTGTTTGAAGTGTCGTTTAAAGTTTATTTATAAAACAAACACAAAAATGTACATAAATTAATTTAAGACATATACTGCCCAAAAAATATTAATAAAGCAACGCGCTTGGTTGCTGGCGGCTCACACCCCAGCCTCTCAGCCCCTCCCCTGTGGAGCACTGAGAGCCCTCAACCCAAAGCGGGTATATATTGAAAAAAATCCAATTAAAAACTGTGTGAATAATTTGGCTTGACAAAAACTCCACTCGCGTCGGTCGAAAAATTTATTACCAAATCCAACCAAAGCCAATCCAGCGCAGCTATGCCACGCGGATCCACTGCCAGAAGAGGACGACGACGACGAGGACCACACGGCGTCACAGCCAGGGATTGCCCCAAATCAGCCATTTCCACTGCCAGCTCCGACAGCGCCGCCGACGGCGAAGCCAGCGCCGACAGCGCAGCCACCGGCACCGTGGCAAACGCAGCGATACTGAGACGCCAATCCACCGACTCCGCCACCTGGTTGGAGGCACTTCCTCCAATTCCTGGACCGGCTCCAGCCACCATTACCGGGTATGTGAGGACCACATACCATGCCGACACCACCATCACGGCCACTCCGGCCACAAGCCCCATCCCCGACCCCGACCTGCCCTGCCCCAACAGCTGGGCGGCCATTCCCAATCTCACCAGCCAGGAGCAGTTCCAGATCGGCGACTGGGTGGAGGCGGTCCATACCCAGGAACGCCAGCAGCAGCAGCAGCAGCGGTAGTCGCCGGCTTGAGGCATTGGCGGCGTCGGCAGCGGCAGCGGCGTCAGCCAAAGCACCGCAATGTCAAGCGAAGCGGTACCAAGCGCGCCAATAATTCCGCTTCCGCCAACAAAAGATTCGTGTTCGAGTGCCCGTTCGGGAGCGAGTTCGAACTCGGTTCCAAATGCAATGCACACAGCCAATACCACAACCACAACCACAAATACAATGATGACATACATCAGCACACAAACAGCGACTTCAAACACAAAAACGACAACTACAATTACGTCGGCAGCCAGACGACGATGCCTGCTAACAGCAATGTTAACAGGCGGACCCCCCCCCCACCACCGCCGCCAGAGGAACATCAGCAGCAGCAGCAAACACATCAACAACATCAGCCAACGGCAACAAACACAGCCAATACCGATGATATCCCATCCACCTCTGCTGCAGCGGCCCGTTCGCCACTGAAGCGCGTCCGCGCCGAGATGGATGATGATGACGATGATGATGACAGTGATGTTATGGTTGTTGAGTTTGATGACGACGATGACGACGACAATTTGGATGCCAATCATGCATCGGCCAAACGACGACTCCGGGAAAGTAACCAACAGGCAAGCAAATCCCATATCCCCCAAATTCAAAACCATCCCCATCATCACCAACAATCAAACCAGCAACAACATCAGCGGACAATTACACAAAATGCCCCTGCCCCTGCCCCCGCCCCTGCCCCTGCCCCTGCCACTGCCAATGCTCCACCAGCTCTACCTCACTCACCTGCAAATGCAACTAGTAGTTGCGGCACAGGAACCCACAGCAGCAGCAGCGGCGGCGGCGTTGGGCTGCTCCAGCTGCCCTCCCTGAGTATGCCCAATGCCAGACAAATTCGGATGCTGCAGCGACAGCACCAACCAACGACAATTATTCCCTTCCTTCAATTGAGTTGAAGATAGCCCCCAAGCCGGATGAAAGCCACCACGATGTCCTCCAATTAACCCAGCTGGGCAACCAGTTGGTGATCGTTGAGAGGCAGGCCAAGCCGGTGGACCCAGCCCAGTGCCACAGATGTCAGGCTTTTGGGCACACCCGCACCTACTGCAGGCGTTCATTCGTCTGTATGAAGGGTGCGGGTGCCCACGCGTCCACGGCATGTGCCAAGCCAAGGGCAGACGCCCCTAAATGCGCCAATTGCCAGGGCGCCCACATCAGCGCCTACAAGGGATGTCCGGCATTCAAGGCAGCAAGGGGCCGCCTTCTGTCGCACCGAGTGGCCATGCAGGAGTTGCGTCGCAAGCGCAGCTCGCTTCTGCAGCCATTGCCAGAGCAGCAGCCACCAGCAAAAACAATACCAGCACATCCAAGGCGCCGACAGCAGCAGCAGCAACAGCCAGCTCAAACGCCAGCCAATCCCTGGCGCGGACAGCAGCAGCAGCAGGCAGCATGGACGCCACTCAATGTCTCCTCTCCTGGGCGACGAAGAGGACAACAACATCAGCAGAAGCAGAAGCAGCCGCAGCCAATTCAGACAAAAAAACAGACGCCTGCTGCCTCTGGCCCACGCACTGGGCGACGACGCCCAGAGCAGCCATTGAGCCGTTCCCAGGCACCACAACAGCAGCAGCTACAGAAGTTGCAACAGCAGCCGCAGCGCGAACAACAACAGCGACAGCAGCAGCAGCAGCAGTTTGCCAACAACCGCTCCCGGCAGAAGATGCAGCCGAAACGCCAATCTTTCGGGGGATCCTGCAGCCAGGCACTGTTGGAGAATACGCAGAGGATGACGCGATTGGAAAAGAGGCTGGAAGTGATGATGTCACTACTCACCTCGCTCATCCAATCCCAGGCAGTGACGGCAACTCCAGCAGTTCCAGAAACATCGGAAAATCCACCAACAATGGCAGCAGCAACAGTGGTTGCCCCAGCTCCAGCAGCCAGGCGGTCAAAGAAACCACCACGATCAGAGCCACCACAAAAAACGTTAGGGCCAACGCCAGCCGCCATTCCAGAGACGGATCCTGAAATGGATGAAGAAAATGATGACGATGAGATGTGGACAGATGACGACTCCATGGATGACATTAGGGCCTACGCCCGCAACATGAGGTACCATCTTGACAACCAGATATCCTGGAACGCTGTGTACTAATTGGACACATCTCTGCCACTGCATTGGATTAAATGACAAATGCATATCACTCGCATGCCACAACAAAAATGAACAACGGACGCTGCCGCCATCAAAGCATTCAGAGTGCCATGTGTACCTGGAATGGAAATACACACACACACACAAACATCCATTACACTTGGGCGGCCGGACCTGTGCCGTTCGAGTTATGTGTGTCGTTTTCCGCCATTGCCCACAGCTGGTGACCTGACCAGTGCCACTCGCTCTACATTAGGGCCACAATTGCCGACGCACACACACACTCACATCCATTACACTTGGGCGGCCGGACCTGTGCCGTTCGAGTTATGTGTGTCGTTGTCCGCCATTGCCCACAGCTGGTGGCCGGACCAGTGCCACTCGCTCTACATTAGGGCCACAATTGCCGACGCACACACACACAAACATCCATTACACTTGGGCGGCCGGACCTGTGCCGTTCGAGTAGGTGTGTCGTTGTCCGCCATTGCCCACAGCTGGTGGCCGGACCAGTGCCACTCGCTCTACATTAGGGCCACAATTGCCGACGCACACACACACTCACATGGAGAGTCAACCGCGAATTTTTCGAGTGCGGACGCGCCAAACAGCTGCTCTGCAAGACACAGACAAATCGCGAAAGATACCTGGAAAAAAATACCCGAAATTAGCTCAAGCTCTTGCTGACACCGCGTGCTCACCTGGGAGGATCGAGTCTCACCCCGACTGGCTTCTGATCCGGGCTGCGCGTTGCACTTCCACGGTCACCCAAAGGGGGCAGGGGCGCTGGGGCCCACCGTGAGTGCTTTGGACGGCGCTTTTCACTCGCTTTTCACTCGTCACTTGGAGATTCCCACCTTTTTTCATCCTTTCTCTCCTTTGGGCCGGTTCTCCCGTTCTTCTTCTTCACTCCAGGCCTCGCAGCTGATCGACTGGGGTACCAGGGCTGGATAGTGCAGGCCACTAACCAGCTGATCGACTGCAGTGCGGTGAAGGGGCACTAGGTGCCAAAGCATCCAGCCCTCGACAGAGCCCGCTGCGGAAGATAACTGCGCCCACAGCAGCTAGCTTCTGTCAGCGACCGCACCTGAGGGAAGGTACTGCCTAACTCCTAGGCGGGATCACTTGCAAGCCGCACACACACCTACGCATAAGTTCCATCCCAAATTCACACGCGTGGAGGAATCCCGTGGCCGGGGCGCGGACCCTGGAGGCCCTGAGAGATGTTCCCCCGAATCCTGCTTCGCCGGTGGCACACTTGGCCGACGAAGCAAAATTCGCTACAAGCCAAGGAGCAATGGCTTTCCAAAAAGCCTCAAAGGTGGCCCGAACACCGCCACAAGCAGCTTTAGCACCGCCAATGAAGCAGAGCTCGTTGCACAGCTTTGCCAGTGGGGCTACGCAGGACGGCGGCAAGGGCACTGATACTCTGAAGAGGCCGAGGGACCCCCCTACACCATCGAGTAGCGGGAGAAAAACCCCCCCAAGCGAAGCAGGAACTGCTTACAGGACATAGACGAGATTGGCGCAATCCTGGACGACCTACTCCACCAGATGAACGAGAAGGGCCAGAGGTCGATCAACATGGCCATCAAGAAGATGGTAGCACGCATGAAGGAGTTGCAAGTGGAAGTCAAATCCCATCTGCAGGCGCCAGAGGATAAAAGGGCAGCGCCAGGAGGATGCCAGTGCCATGATCACACTGCAGGCCCAACTGGCCCCCTACCCAGGATGACCAAGCCCAGTGCGACTAAGGCGACGCAAACGGCATCAGGAGCCCACAAGAGCGAGGCAACATTCCGAACTGAGGAGAAGAGCGCGCGCGGAAGGCCCAGGCAAGGACACCAAGCTGACGCCACTCGACAAGAGGAAACCAAGATGCAGTGCGGCAAGGCGGAAGACACCAACCCTACACAGAAGTGGAGTGAGGTGAGAGGCAGGCGTGCGAAACGCAAGCAGACAGGCCGACCAGACGCAGTGCTGGTCAAATGCACCGAGGAGGCATCATACGCCGACATCCTCAAACTGGTGAAGGCAGCACCAACACTCCAGAGCCTCAAAAACAAGGTTCAGGGCATCAGGAAGACAGCCTCGGGCGAGCTGCTTCTAAGGATGCAACAATCCTCAGACCCCGCCACCCAGGAGCTGCAGATGGCCATCCAGGCAGCGCTTGGGGACAAGGCAGCCGTGAAGGCCATGCAGGAGACAGTCGCGGTTGAGGTACTCAACATAGACGAGCTCACGACAGGCGACGAGGTATGTGAGGCCATAGCTGCAGCGATCGACGGCGACTTAACACAAGGAGCAGTGCCGTACATGCGGAAAGCATATGGCGCAACGCAGGTAGCTACGCTGAACCTTCAGCCCGCACTCGCAAAGAAGCTCCTGGAGCTCGGAAAAGTTCGAACCGGCTGGGTTGTCTGCCGCGTGCGGCAACGGATTGCGCCAACCCGCTGCTTCAAGTGCATGGCCTATGGACACACTGCAGCCAGGTGCAGATCCAAGCGGCCTGTGGCAAGCAATGCATGCTACAAATGTGGTGGGGAGGGGCACAAGCACAACCAGTGCAACAACCCGCCAATGTGCATACTATGCGCTGGCAAGCCAGGAGACGTCCGCTCAGCAGCCCACTCGGCCCTCAGTCGCAGCTGCCCTGAGTATAAGAAGGCACTAGCAAAACTGGTTGATGGTTAAGCTCCTGCAGCTCAACCTAAACCACTGCCGAGCTGCTCAGGATCTGTTGGCGCAAACAGTCCTGGAGCAGAAGATCGACATAGCGCTACTCAGCGAGCCGTACGGCAAAAAACACGAAGGAGTCTGGCAGCAAAGCTCAGACGGAGGAGCAGCAATCTGGAGCTGTGGCCCACAACCAGGCCAGCTTACCCACAGAGCATCCAGAGTGGGATATGTGAGAGCTAAGCACAGCGGCACTTTTGTCTACAGCTGCTACATAGCACCGAGGTTCACGCAGCAGGAGTATGAGGCGATCATCAGCAACATCGCTAACGACGCACGAGGCAAATCGCCGGTCCTGATAGCGGGCGACTTTAACGCCTGGGCCACGACTTGGGGCAGCGCCAAGAACACACCCCGTGGGACATCGCTCCTGGACGAGTTCGCAAGCCTGAACGTCTGTCTCCTCAACACAGGAACCACACCAACGTTCAGCAAAGCAGGGCGGGAGTCTATTATAGACCTCACCTTTGCAAGCCCAGAGCTCGCACGCCACGCGAAGTGGCAAGTGCTGAGTGCTTACACCCATAGTGACCACTTAGCCGTAATGACGGAAACCTTTGCACCCAGGAACACAACAAGGATACAGCGGGCGCTCCAGGCCGGGTACAAGGAGGAAAGCCTGAGCAGAGCCGCGCTCCTCTCGGCAGCAGAAAACCTAAGCGCCGCCGGGGATGCTGAAGCATCCGCGCTTGCCGTTTACAGGACCGTCAAAGCGGCCTGTGATGCAGCCATGAAAAAAAGAAAGATCGGAGGAAGCAGGCACCGGCCAGTACCGTGGTGGAATGAGCACATTGCCAAGGCCAGGAGGGAGTGCTGCGCAGCTCGGCGTGCCTACCAGCGAGCAAGAGGCTCCGCCCAATTTGGCAGAAATGGCGCGGCATTCAAGGCCAAAAGAAAAGAGCTGAAGGAGGCCATCAGAAGCAGCAAACTCAAATGCTTCAAGGAGCTCTGCGATGCGGCCGATGCGGAACCTTTTGGTGGAGCATACAAACTAGTCATGGGGAGATTAAACAGACAGCCTATGCCCAAGGATCCGGTGCATATGAGAAAGATAGTCGGCACCCTATTCCCTGGACAACCACCCTTACAAGAGGAAGCTAGGCTAGAAGGAGCTGGCCTGAGGGACACCACCACCATCATCACTGCCAGAGAAGTACTGGAGGCCACGGGTAAGCTGAAGATCGGGAAAGCGGCAGGTCCAGATGGAGTCCCTAATGCAGCACTAAAATGCATAATTAGAGCCCATCCGGAAGCATTCGCCACAATGTACACCCAGTGCCTAGCGGAGCGGACAGTCCCACGAGCATGGAAACGGCAAAGGCTGGTTCTGATACCCAAGCCAGGCAAAGAGCTCAACGACCCATCGTCATACCGGCCGCTGTGCATGCTGGATACCATGGGCAAGATTTTCGAGAGGATGGTATGTAACCGACTGGAGGCGGAACTGGCTGAGCGTCGCGGACTTTCCGACCTCCAATTCGGGTTCCGCAAGCAGAGGAGCACCACTGACGCCATCGAGATGGTGACAAACCTTGCCAGGGAAGCCATGGCAGGAACGCGATGGGCTGGAGGCGACAAAAAGTACTGCCTAGTATGTACACTAGACGTACGAAACGCCTTCAACTCTGCCAGCTGGAAGAGCATCCTAGAGGCCCTGACCAGGAGGGGTATATCTGAGCAAATCACACGGACTCTGCGAAGCTATTTCACGGACCGCGTCCTGATCTACGACACGGAAGAAGGAGCAGAACATCACCAAATCACCGGAGGCGTCCCACAGGGCTCGGTCCTAGGGCCGATACTGTGGAACGTGATGTATGACGATATCCTGCGGCTTACATTACCGGAAGGGTGCACCCTGGTGGGCTTCGCCGACGACATAGCACTGGTGACAGTGTCGAAACACGTAAGAGACGTAGAGGAGAAAACCAACGTAGCAGTCGGGATGATAGTGGCCTGGCTCGCAGCCAACGGGCTAGCATTGGCGGAGAAGAAGACGGAGGCTGTGCTAATGAGCAGCAGAAAAAAGGTCGAGCAGGCATGCGTGAGAGTCGGTAGCACGATCATCAGGACCAAGCCTGCGCTAAAGTACCTAGGGGTAATGATGGACCAGAGGCTAAACTTCAAGGCCCACCTGGAATACGCCAGCGCAAAAGCAACTGCAGCTACGGCGGCCATAAGCAGGATGATGGCCAATACAGGGGGACCACGGCAGCGTAGCAGGCAGCTCATCGCTGGGGTGGTCACCTCCATAATCTTATATGGATCAGCAGTGTGGGCACCAGCAATGATGGTTTCCACATACAGCAGAGACTGCAGAAGCGCATACCGACGCTGTGCCCTGAGGGTTACATGCTGCTTCCGGACGGTGTCTGAAGACGCCGCACTTATTGTGGCAGGCATGGTCCCACTGGATCTCCTGGCAGCTGAGCGGCAGAGCGGAGTGGAGGTAGCCAGCGAGCGGCGAGAGCGCACTATAGCCCAGTGGCAACGGCGCTGGGACCAAGCGGCAAAAGGGAGGTGGACCAGACGTCTCCTTCCCCAGCTTAGCCCATGGCTGCGAAGAAGGCACGGCCAAATGGACCATTATTTGGGCCAACTGCTGACGGGGCATGGCTGCTTCAAGCAGTACCTGCATCGCTTTAGGCATGCTGACGACCCGTATTGCAGCTGCTGCGGGCCTGGAGTCGACGAGGATGCAGAGCACGTCTTCTTTGTATGCCCCCGCTTCTCGCAAGAACGAACGAGGCTAGGGGAGACGCTTGCAGAAGTGAGTGTGGACACCCTCACCGACCAGATGCTAGCCGATGAGCAATCTTGGAACGCGGTCGCCTACATGGCAGCAAGCGTGATCAAGGAGCTGCGCAGGCTGGAGCGAAGCCGGACAAACTAAGCCAGAAGGATGACCCCACAGCCCGCACCGCGAAGTAATGCCTAGCGGCAGTCCCGCGGGAGCGGACCCACCCCCCCCCCCCACCCCCTTCCCAGCCATAATTGTTATTTTATAAATATAAATTGTTTTCCCAATAAAAAAAAAAAAAAAAAAAAAACACACACTCACATCCATTTCACTTTGGCGGACGGACCCGAGTCGCCACAGTAAAATGTGTGCCATCTACTCCTGGCTCCCAGCTGGTGGCCGGACCAGTGCCACTCGCTCTACATTAGGGCCACAATTGCCGACGCACACACACACACTCACATCCATTTCACTTTGGCGGCCGGACCCGTGTCGCCACAGTAATATGTGTGCCGTCTACTCCTGGCTCCCAGCTGGTGGCCGGACCAGTGCCACTGGTTCTCCAAGAGGGCAGCCACAGCCACCACGACGACGAGGAGGTGCTAATTGCACCTACTTCTGACGACTTCGGATGACGCCAATTTCGACGACCAGGGGGGACGACGGGGTCGGCCGGTATGCAACGCAATGTCTTTACAAGCATTGTGTTTTGCTATGCCGGCCGATGCTCCGCTGTTTCTTGTCTTCCCTGTAATTATAGAAAAAGATATAGACATTATTTTAAATTGTTATGTTTATTGTAATATTGTAAACGTAAATCAATTGTACCTGTTTTGTCTCGTCTTTGTTCTAGTGTAGTATCTCTTTTATTACCTGTTTTTCCGTCGTCTTCACTCCAGTCTACTACTTATCTGTATTGTTATTTCTGCAAGTGCTTGTCTCTTTTCATTTAGTGTATTTCCTCTTATTTTCCACGCAAAGCACCTGCATTGTTTACCTTTTTCTCTTTATCTTTACTTACCACGCTAGCTTCCAAACAAACCAATCAAAACCTGCAAATAAAATACAATCAAAATCAGCCAAAACAGATATAGACTCGCTTACCAAATTCAACGCAAACCTCCAAATAAATCAATTGAACCTGCAAATAAAATACAATTAAAATCAGTCAAAACACAAATTAGTTTACTTACTACGCTAGCTTCCAAACAAACCAATCAAAACCTGCAAATAAAACACAATGAAAATCAGCCAAAACATAAATAGACTCGCTTACCAAATACAACGCAAACCTCCAAATATAACCAATTGAACCTGCAAATAAAATACAATTAAAATCAGTCAAAACACAAATTAATTTACTTACCACGCTAGCTTCCAAACAAACCAATAAAAACCTGCAAATAAAATACAATCAAAATCAGCCAAAACAGAAATAAACTGACTTACCAAATTCAACGCAAACCTCTAAGTAAATTAATTTAGCCTGCAAATAAAATGTAGCTAAAATTAACCAAAGGAAAAGCACAAATAGACTTACTTACCAAACTCAACGCAAACCTCCCAATGGACCAATCGAACCTGTAAATAGAAAATAATTAAAATCAGTCAAAACAAAGGTTAAAAATCCAATAAATATAACAACACAAATTACCTAACTGGATTCCTGACACTTGATCACCAAACCTACAAAACATAAACCTGAAAATAAAATAATATTAAAATCAGCCAGGATTTTCATATCATCCACAGAAAGACGCACATGCGCCGCCGTTCTTCTTAGAGTTGCATCGGTTGGATTCGGCCAGGAAAAGAGGGACGAGGCGATGCCGCGATTGCGTTGCTTGGAGGTCTCCTGTCGTCCATACCTCCGTTTCGCACCGGATGAGGGGTCCAGGAGCGGCGTCACAAAATTTGTATGTCTAAGCCAGAAAAAAGAAAACACAAGCCGATCTTAACTTAACTTTTGTTTACAAGAGCAAATTGATAACTGTCTAGTATTTTTCGGTATCTTTTTATCAATGTTACCGTAATGTTAAAAAAATACCTAAATGTTAAATGTTTCCATAAATAATGTTATATGTTACTATTGAGTAATAAGAACATTAATAAAGAAAGCTTCAGGTCACTCTAAAGTGCCCTGAGCCAAACAAAAAAAAAAAAAAAAAAAAAAGGGGCATGTGTTCGCTGTGCAGATTGCGGCATAGTGGCAGGAGCGGCAACTGTGTTGGTGTTGGCTGTATTTGTTGTCCGTTTCTGCTGCCTCTGTTGTTGCTGCCGCAGCTCGTGCTGCCTCAACTGCTCCCGGACAATAGCCTCTAGCTCCTCCAGTGTCTGCCTTTTCTTCTTCGGCTTCCCAATTGGCGGCCGCTGCTGCCGCTGCTGGTGATGGCGGCCCCGTCGTCTGGCCTGCTTCCTCTCACCCTCACCCTCATCGTCACTCCCACTGTCGATGAGGGCGCGGCGTCGTTTTGGTGTTGGTGGGATTGACGGCATTTGTGCAGGCCAGCATTGGCCCGGATCGACCCGCTGCTCGAGCTCGAACCAGGTTCGACTCGCAACAGGTTCGATCCGGTCGTGTGTGTGTGTGTGGCTGCCCGTTGGCCGTTTTGGCGCTCCGCTCTTGCGCGTCGGCTTGCCGGCTCTCCTCCGTCTTCTCCCTCTCCCGTTACTCACGAACTGTCCGAGAGTGTGAGAGGCGGGAAAAGTGGCGTCTTTTCGGCCTTTCCCTTTGTGTTTGGCGGGATTTTGGGATTTGGCGGGGTTGCGGGATTTGCAGTTGGTATTGGCGCTGCTGTTGCTGCTGATGTGATGGGGCTCGAGGGGGGAGTGGCTGTGGCCGTGGATATATCGGCCATGGCAATGGCTGGGTACTCACTCGCTGGGTGGCTGTGGCGTCGGCGCTCTGCATTGGCTGGGGCGTTGGTATTGGCGCCTGCGCCGAGGGCTCTGCTGCTGCTGCTGCTATTGGCGGTGTTTGTGTTGGTGTTGTTGGCTGCTGCTGCTGCTGCTAGGGCGCCTCTGCGGGCCGCTCTGCCGCCGTCGCTGTGTCGGCTGGGTGTCCCTCGTCTGGCCATTCCTCTGGTCATGGCTGGCTGTTGGTTTGTGTGTTGGCGATCTGCTGCCTGTTTGTTGTTTTTAATTGAAAAGTCTCTTGTGTGTGTGTGTTTGTGTTTAATGTATTTATTGGCACTTTTATTCTCTTTTTGGTTTGTGATGTGGACGGGAGCAAAAGTTTGTCAAGGTGAGTAATGGGTGTGGTGGAGGAAGGGCGGCACGGCACACGACAGACACCACAAAAAGAAAACAGGGCAACACAGAAAAAAAACGTCAATGGCGACACGGCACAGATCGATAGATCATGTTCACCGAAAAGGGAATCTTTCCCATAGGCGATGGCCTTTTGGATGTAGATGCCGAACGCTTTAACGGATTGCTCGTGTCGCATGACATCAACGAGATCTACGAGGTGGAACAGACGCCGTTTGCCAGGGGCAAATTCGCCGCCGTTCGCCGTGCCATTCACAAGAACACGGGCTCCCATTTCGCGGCAAAGTTGTTGAAGCGACGCCGACGCGCACAGAGCAGCGACAAGGAGATCAAACACGAGATCGCCGTCCTAATACTCTGCGAGGGCGAGGAGAACATTGTCAATCTGAATGCGGTGCACGAGACCCGTTCGGACACAGCCCTGCTGCTGGAACTGGCCACTGGTGGCGAGCTGCAGACCATACTCCTTGTCACATAAAGTGTTTTCGCAAAACAAACTTTATTGATTTAGATCTACATCTCTCGCGTGTTGATTGGTCGTTTCTTTATTCATTACCGAACATAGATGCAACTGTTAACTCGTTTTATAGTTCTATTTACTCCGCCCTTAATACGTTTGTTCCAGACATCACTGTACCTGTATCGTCCAAGCCTCCCTGGTTCTCCAAGTATTTGTCATACTTAAAAAATAATAAATCCCGGCTCTATAAAAAGTACCAGAAGTCGGGATCCACGTTGGCCTTAGCTCTATACTCCTCCGCTCGCTCTCTGTTCCTTGCCGTCAATAGTCAGTGTTATAATCATTACCTTTCACAATGTAGTAGTAACTTTCGTAGTGATCCTAAAAAAATTCTATTCGTTCGTTAATTCTAAGCGCAAGTCAAACGTTTTTCCTCCGTCCCTTCATTACCAGAACAAAACAGAAGCTTCTGCTGTTGGTATTGCTAATTTATTCGCTAACTTTTTCCAAACAACGTACTCGTCTCATATTTACAACGCATCCACTCCGTATCCGTACCAGCTACCTCAAGCTAACAGCATTTTTCTGCCCTTTTTCGAGGAAAGCGTTGTTCTGGAAGGTTTGTCATCTATGGACATATCGTTTTCTGCGGGTCCAGATAAAGTACCAAGTTGCATCTTAAAACACTGTGCCCAGTCCCTTTGCAAACCCTTGACCTTTCTCTTCAACCTCTCCTTGGAACAGTCTTGTCTCCCAGTAATTTGGAATGAGTCCTACATCATTCCGCTTCACAAAAAAGGTTCAAGATCAAACATTGAAAACTATCGTGGTATCGCAAAGCTTTCCGCCATCCCGAAGCTTCTTGAGTTCCTGGTCACCCGGCAACTGCAACATCTTTGTTGCAGCTTGATATCTCCGTCGCAACACGGTTTTTTCAGACATCGTTCAACATCGACTAACCTTCTTGAGTTTTCTAACCTAATCCACCGTGGTTTTCAAATTGGTTTGCAGACGGATGTAGTTTTTACGGACTTCAGCAAGGCATTCGATTCTGTGAACCATGCTCTGCTTATTCAAAAGCTCTCTTTATTAGGGTTCCCAACGAATCTTCTAGATTGGATTTTGTCCTATCTCTCTAACCGTACTCAACGGGTTTTGTTTTCTAACGTGTTGTCAAATACTGTTAATGTTACTTCAGGTGTGCCACAGGGAAGTCATCTGGGCCCGCTTCTGTTTATTTTATTTGTGAACGACCTTCCTCAAGTTATAACATACTCTACTACACTAATGTATGCTGATGATGTCAAAATCTGTCTTTCTTACTCTGATTGGTATTTGCACACACGCCTTCAACTTGATCTAAGTGAACTACTATTGTGGTGTTCAACTAATCTTCTTTTTCTGAACCAAATGCAAACTTATGACATTTTACCGTCGCGCTCCTCATTTTGTCTCATATGTTCTAGGAAATCATGTCCTTGAGCGAATTTCGAGTTCAAATGACCTCGGAGTCCTTTTTGATCATAAGATGTGTTTCAACACCCATATAGCTGCAACTGTAAATAAAGCTAAGGGTGTTTTAGCGTTCATCAAGCGTTACGAAACAATTGTACATCTCGTTAGTACGTCCTATATTGGAGTATTGTTCTTGTGTGTGGAGCCCGCAGTATAAAGAGCAGCAGGCTGTTATTGAATCCGTGCAAAAGCAATTTTTAATTTTTGCCCTTCGGAACTTTAACTGGGACTCGGGTAGAATCTTGCCACCCTACCGGTCTAGGCTAAATCTTATTGACCTGCCGTCGTTGCACCATCGCAGAATATGCAATGGCGTAATGTTCGTGCACAAGCTCCTTCTTGGGACTGTTGACTCCCAAACTCTCTTGGGTCAGATTGACTTGGCCGTTCCATCCAGACCTACCCGTACTTTTAGGCCTATCCGTCTACCCATATGTAGGTCTAATTATGCTGATCATGAACCTTTTAGGGTTTTATGCCATAATTATAACTCCCTCTGTCAAACCCTATCCCCTGAACTGTCTCTTAAACTAATTGCATGCAATATTTATAATCATTTAAATTTAGCTAACTTTTAACTTATCCTTTTCCGCCTTTAGTAACGAAGTACCATTATTAACAGATAATTTGTTAATTTAATAAATAAATACTGGACAACGAGGAGTGCCTGACAGAGGCCCAGGCCCGCCACTGCATGCGAGAGGTGCTGAAGGCTCTCAAGTTTCTCCACGACCGATCCATTGCCCACCTGGACCTCAAGCCACAGAACATTTTGCTCGCCGGCGAGCGTATAGAAGATGGCCTCAAGCTCTGTGTCTTTGGGATCTCGCGCGTTGTGTGCGAGGGCATCAATGTCCGCGAGATGGCCGGCACACCCGACTACGTGTCCCCCGAGGTGCTCCAGTACGAGCCACTCTCCCTGCTGACGGACATCTGGTCCGTGGGCGTTCTCACCTATGTCTTGCTCTCCGGCTTCTCGCCCTTTGGCGGGAACACCAAGCAGGAGACCTTCCTCAATATCTCGCAGTGTGCGCTCACCTTTCCGGACAACCTATTCGGTGGCGTCTCGCCAGTGGCCATCGATTTCATACGCCGCGCATTGCGAATTAAGCCAAACGATCGCATGAGTGCCGCTGGATGCCTGGAACATGTCTGGCTGAAGGATGAGAGCTCGATGGATAGACAACTGTATCTGCAGGCTCAGAGCGATGCTGAAGAGGAAGAGGAAGAGGAGGAGGAAGAAGACGACCTTGAGGATGAGGAAGCCAGTGGGAGGAGCCAGTGGCCGAGGAGAAGGCAGAGGAGCAGGAACAGCAACAGCAGTCACAGGAACAACAAAAGCAACAGAAGCCAAGCAGTGGCAGCAACAAACCCACGCACAATGGCCACCATCGGGCCCACAGCAATGGGAGCAGTAGCAGCATCTCAAAGATACCCATTGCCACCGGGAAGCTCCTGGGAAGCCCCATAAGCAGCACCAGCACCAGCACAGAGACAACGACAGCCATACACACGCTGACCAGCAATGGACACGGACAGAGCAACACGGTCTGCCTGTCCGCCAAGCCCACTCAGATCGTGACACCCACACGTCGAGCCTCCGACTCGGACGAGAAGAACACATACACGGCGACATTTGTGAAGAAGCCCCCGGTGCAGGCCACCATCCAGCTGGGCAGCAACGGCCTCGACGAGTTCGCCACAGTGGTGGCCACCCTGACACTCTTTCCCGATGCGCCCACCACACCGAAAGTGATCCGCAAGGCACCCACGGGAGAGTCCCATGGATCGGACACCTCGGTGAAGGCTCTGGTCAAGAAGTTTCAGCTGGAGGAGACGCTAGTCTGCCCCGGACACAGCAGCACCAGCAGCCACAACGGCCACAGTCCCGTCAACGGGTGCGGCGGCAGTAGCGGGAGCAGCAACGGCAACAATATGCGACGCAGTGCAGGGGGAAACAGCAGCAACATCAGCTACTCGGCAGCAGCCGCGACAGCAGCACGAATGAACAGCATTCGCCGCGCCTCCGACCCGCTGATGGCCGTCTATAAGAAGCAGCCACAGAACAGCGGCGCCAACAGCAATAGTTCCAGCAGCAACAGCAACAATCCCAGCCCCGGCAGCAGTCCCAGCTCGGGCAGCACGGCCACCCTGCTCCTGAATAGCCATCGCCTGGCGTCCGCGTCCGCGTCCGGGCCAGCCAGCACGGTCGCCAGCACCGCTGTAGCCTCAAGCAGCAGCACCAAAGCTACTGCCACTGCCCACCATCTGCCCCACCACCACATGCACCACGACAACACGAAAAACGGCCAAAACACATGAAATCCACACTTACCTGCCAATCACCAGACAGAGCTGCCCAGCAGGAAGCTGCCTCGCCATCAACACTGACAATTTCTGCCAAAGGGAAGGAAAAGGAGGCCCCTTTCTGATGACGTTGCCGCCTGACCATGGCCGTGACGTCACGCCACTCCAAACATACTGCTGCCATTCTCCACTGGGTCGCACCCGTCTCTCATGCCAATTATGTGAGGGCGGGATGGCCTGGTGTTGAGCCGCCGGACGCCAGCAAATCCTGCAAAAGAAGAAGGAGAATCAGGAGAGAGGCTGCCAATAAACACATATACTCACCTGCAAACGCCTCTCACGCCAACACAAACCAGACAAGGGTCGCCAGCAACAGCATCCAAACGCCGACAAGTACCTGCAAATAAACACAAATTAAAATCACGCCAAAGCAAACACCTCCTCAACTGGGTGGCCGGACCACCAGCCACTCAAAACGCCGTTACAAATTGACGAACGTGGCCGAGGAGGCCAGGCCAATTCTACTGACAACGCATCCTGGGTGGCCGGACCAGCAGCCACTCGGATGCGGCCAACAACAATACAATCGACAACGTATCCTAATGGCCGGACCAGCAGCCACTTGGATGCGGCCAATATCACGATTCGTTGGCATCACTTTTCGATGCCAATGCCAACACACTGGACAATGCATCTTCGGGTGGCCGGACCAGTGCCACTCGGTCTGCTGCACCAAACCAACAGACAGATGCAACGTGGGCGGCCGGACCAGAGCCGCTCGCCATCAACACCATCATTGCCCACGATGCACGCCAATACTCACAACCAGCCAGCCAATAAACAACACACAGGGGGACAACAGAGCCGGCCGGTATACGGCGTAATGTTCGCATTGCGTTTGTTATGCCGGCCGGTGCTTCGTTGTAGTTGTCCTCCTGTTAGAAATAAAATAAATATAATTAATATGTTTATATGTTGTAAATGTATGTCAA
Organism: Drosophila miranda; assembly: GCF_003369915.1. Lineage (NCBI taxonomy): Eukaryota > Metazoa > Arthropoda > Insecta > Diptera > Drosophilidae > Drosophila > Drosophila miranda. The sequence goes on from NW_022881625.1 coordinate 702,229, forward strand.
TTATCGTTTATTTTACCTCGTCTACATCAATGTATTTGTTGTAGATGTCAATCCTGTTGTTTCTGTAGTTTTTGCATGTCCGTAGATAGTTTGTCCATAGTTTTAGTACTTGCCTGTGATATTAGGAATAAGTTTTTGTAAATTAATGTAGTTTTCTGTAGATAATTGTATATTTTTCGTAGTTTTCTAATTAGTTTTACCTTCTTACTCTTCTTCCCAACCTATCTGCCATTCCCATAATTCCCCTTGACACGTGGTATTACCAAAAATACCACGCAAATACCAGACTATGACCGATAACACACCAAAAAGCCATTTCAAATTTAAAATGCATTTATCAATGCCCAGTGTGTTATCGGTCGTAAATTCGGCAATTTATGCCCAGCCAATTCCTCCCCACCCCCTACCCACTTCAAATGCCACTAAATGCCAAATGCGGTTGAGCAGGAGCAAAATTAACACTGCCAACCTCCGCCACTCTGCCAAACGCCCCAATAAAGCCATTTCAACCGCCCATATGATGCTATGCGGTCGACTCTTCGGAGCGTCACGCGCCCGGATCGAAAGATCCGGAAGTTTACAGTATCCGGGCGGTTATACGGGAGCAGGCATTTATCCCGATTTATGACGATCGGCGATCGGGCCAGTCGAGTTCAGGGGGAGAGTATGGGAGTTGGCGGACATGTGAGAGTACCACCATGAACCTCGTCCGCCACTCTCATCTCGTCCACCCGCTCGAGAGGGCGCGATCGTCGGACGTGCCAAAACCGTTTCGTGTCGTTTTTTCGTGTCGCCGTTTTTCCGTTGTCTTGCTGTTGTGCTTTGTTTTCTTTTTTGTGGTGTCTGTCGTGTGCCGTGCCGTGCCGCCCTTCCTCCACCACACCCATTACTTACCTTGACAAACTTTGTTTCCCGTCCACATCGTAAAAAAAAAAGAGAATAAAAGTGCCAATAAATTACATTAAACACAAACACACACAAGACACTTTTCAATTAAAGAACAACAAACAGGCAGCAGATCGCCAACACACAAACCAACAGCCAGCCATGACCAGAGGAATGGCCAGACGAGGGACAACCAGACGACACAGCGACGGCGGCAGAGCGGCCCGCAGAGGCGCCCTAGCAGCAGCAGCAGCAGCCAACAACACCAACACAAACACCGCCAATAGCAGCAGCAGCAGCAGAGCCCTCGGCGCAGGCGCCAACACCAACGCCCCAGCCAATGCAGAGCGCCGACGCCACAGCGACGGTGGCTGCATCAGCAGCAGCAATAACAACGCCAACACAGACTGCACCGTTCGTGAGTACGCAGACGCCGCCAATACACACACAGACACAGCCATTCCCGCCACTTGCATTGCCCTTCCCCCCCCCCCCATGCCAATAATACCCAAAGAAAGGCGCCAAACACAAAAGAAAGGCCCAACAAGACACCACTTTTCCCGCCTCTCACGCTCTCGGACATACAAAATAGTTCTAGAGTAACGGGAGAGGGAGAGGACGGAGGAGAGCCGGCAAGCCGACGAGAAGGAGCGGGCCAACGGCCCGCCACACACACACACACGACCGGATCGAACCTGTTGCGAGTCGAACCTGGTTCGAGCTCGAGCAGCGGGTCGATCCGGACCAATGCTGAGCCGGCACCAATACCACAAATCCCACCAACACCAAAACGACGCCGCGCCCTCATCGACAGTGGGAGTGACGATGAGGGTGAGGGTGAGAGAAAGCAGGCCAGACGACGGGGCCGCCATCACCAGCAGCGGCAGCAGCGGCCGCCAATTGGGAAGCCGAAGAACAAAAGGCAGACAATGGAGGAACTAGAGGCTATTGTCCAGGAGCAGCTGAGGCAGCACGAGTTGAGGGAGCAACAGCAGAAGCAGCAGAAACGGACGGCACATGCAGCCAACACCAACACAGTTGCCGATCCTGCCACTCTGCCGCAATCAGCACAGCCAACACATGCCCCTGCCCCTGCCCCTGCCCCTGCCACTAGTATAAATACAAATAGCCAGACCCACAGCCATCACCAACATCAAAAACAGACAATACAAAGACAATCACCAGCCACTCACACAGACAATACCACAATTAACAATAGAGATAATAATGACGCCAATACAAATACAAATACAAATACACCTGCCAATACAAACACCAACACCACCACCGCCATCACCATCACAAACACCCCTGCCACTACCACCGACGATGACATCCGGCACGGCGAATTCGGGCATCAGCCCAGCCAGGAACGTGGCTTGAGGATCCTCATCCGAGGACTCTCCCACTCCACGCCGCCGGATTGCATTCGCAGCAGCATGCTGAATGAGGGGTTCACGGTTCGGTTTGTGAGGGTGATCACCGATCGATTTGATCGCAGCCGCCAATTAACCCTCTTCGAGGCTGAGATCGCCCCCAAACCGGACCGTGGCCAATGCGGGGTGTTGAAGCTGCGACGCCTGGGTGGGAGGCCCATCACGGTTGAGAGACTTGGAGTCTCCCGTGACCCTGCCCAGTGCCATCGAAGCCAGGTGTTTGGCCACACCCGCGCATACTGTAGACGAGTTGCTGTCTGCATGAAATGCGCGGGTGGACATCTGACGACGGAGTGCAGCAAGCCGAGGAACGTCGCTCCCAAGTGCCAACTGCCAGGGCCAGCACATCAGTGCCTACAAGGGTTGCCCATCCTACAAGGCAGCCAGGCAGAGGCTCGTGGCCCACAGGGTCGCCAGGGAGGAGGAGCGTCGCAGACCACCTGCCAAGCCAACAGCGACACCAGCCAATACAACGTCGCCAGCAGCAGCCACATCCTCAGCCACTCCATAATCCGCAGCAGCAACGCCAACACCAACCGGATCGGCAGCATCGGCAGCAGCATCGGTATGGCGACCAACATCCCCAGCCATCGACCAGGGGGCGCCAACACCAGAGGGTCCAGCCGATGCAGCCGATCGCGAATGATGCTCCGACGCTACGCCAACACCAGCAGCAGCAGCGGCCAGACGCCCAGTGCGATGGCAGCTGCGCTCAAAACCTGCAATTATACGTACAGCGTATAACAGAGTTGGAAAGGAGGATCGAACAGATGGCAGAGCAACTCACCAAATGGGCTGCAGCAACAGCAGCAGCAGTTCCAATAGCCGCCAATACAGCAGCAGCAGTAGCCATATCGGACGGTGAGCCGGATATGGACATAGACGACGACAGCCAATGGACCGATGAAGAGCCTTATGAGGACCTACGTAGGTTCCTAAATGGACAATCCAGTGACGACTTCGAAAGCGACGGATTATACGGCGTCTACTGATTGCGACAAATAGCAGAAGTTTAATGCCAATGCCACCTTAAAATAGACAATAATTAAACACAATTAACAACAATCTGCAAATGACCATTAAACATACTCACCTGCTATTAAACTGACAGAGCTGCCCCTCCAGCAGCTGCCTCGCCACTCCTGCAATTCTGTCGAGGCATAATTGGCGAAATTTGGAGGCCTCATCAGCAGCACTACCGCCAATCCAACAAAAGTCCAGAGGCCAGCCACTAAAACACAAAGAAAAACAGTCAATTCACGCCAACACGAAAAACTGCCAAAACACAAGAAATTCACTCTCACCTGCCAATCACCAGACAGAGCTGACCAACAAGAAGCTGCCTCGCCATCAACATCATCAATTTTCTGCCAAAGGGGCGGAAAAGGAGGCCTCTTCTGATGACGCTGCCGCCTGACCATGGCCGTGACGTCACGCCACTCCGAACCAACAGCTGCCAATTCCAACGACGACGCAGATGCTGGCGCCTGTTGCCGCTCCACTGGGTTACACCCGTCTCTCATGCCAATTATGTGAGGGCGGGATGGCCTGGTGTTGAGCCGCCGGACGCCAGCAAATCCTGCAAAAGGAAGAAGAAACAGGAGGGAGAAACAGACTGCCAAAACACAAAATACTCACCTGCTGTTTTACGCCAACACAAACCAGACAAGGTTGCAAATAAACACGAATTAAAATCAAAGCCAAAACAAACACCTCCTCATCTGGGTGGCCGGACCAGCAGCCATTCAAAACGCAACTACAAACCGACGATGAACGTGGCCGAGGAGGCCAGGCCAATACTACTGACAACGCATCCTGGGTGGCCGGACCAGAGCCACTCGCGGCCAGACGAGGGGCGAAGAGACGCCACAGCGACGGCGGCAGAGCGGCCCGCAGAGGCGCCCTAGCAGCAGCAGTAGCAGCCAACAACACCAACACCAACACCGCCAATAGCAGCAGCAGCAGCAGAGCCCTCGGCGCAGGCGCCAATACCAACGCCCAGGCAATGCAGAGCGCCGACGCCACAGCCACCCAGCGAGTGAGTACCCAGCCATTGCCATGGCCGATATATCCACGGCCACAGCCACTCCCCCCTCGAGCCCCATCACATCAGCAGCAACAGCAGCGCCAATACCAACTGCAAATCCCGCAATCCCGCCAAATCCCAAAATCCCGCCAAACACAAAGGGAAAGGCCGAAAAGACACCACTTTTCCCGCCTCTCACACTCTCGGACAGTTCGTGAGTAACGGGAGAGGGAGAAGACGGAGGAGAGGGAGAAGACGGAGGAGAGCCGGCAAGCCGACGCGCAAGAGCGGAGCGCCAAAACGGCCAACGGGCAGCCACACACACACACACGACCGGATCGAACCTGTTGCGAGTCGAACCTGGTTCGAGCTCGAGCAGCGGGTCGATCCGGGCCAATGCTGAGCCTGCACAAATGCCGTCAATCCCACCAACACCAAAACGGCGCCGCGCCCTCATCGACAGTGGGAGCGAAGATGAGGATGAGGGTGAGAGGAAGCAGGCCAGAAGACGGGGCCGCCATCACCAGCAGCGGCAGCAGCGGCCGCCAATTAGGAAGCCGAAGAAGAAAAGGCAGACAATGGAGGAGCTGGAGGCTATTGTCCAGGAGCAGCTGAGGCAGCACGAGCTGAGGGAGCAACAGCAGAAGCAGCAGAAACGGACGGCACATGCAGCCAACACCAACACAGTTGCCGATCCTGCCACTATGCCGCAATCTGCACAGCCAACACATGCCCCTGCCCCTGCCCCTGCCCCTGCCACTACTATAATTGCCAATAGCCAGACCCACAGCCATCACCAACATCGACAACAGCCAATACATAGACAATCACCAGCCATTCACACAGACAATACCACAATTAACAATAGAGATAATAATGACGCCAATACAAATACAAATACACCCGCCAATACAAACACCAACACCACCACCGCCATCACCATCACAAACACCCCTGCCACTACCACCGACGATGACATCCGGCACGGCGAATTCGGGCATCAGCCCAGCCTGGAACGTGGCTTGAGGATCCTCATCCGAGGACTCTCCCACTCCACGCCGCCGGATTGGATTCGCAGCAGCATGCTGAATGAGGGGTTCACGGTTCGGTTTGTAAAGGTGATCACCGATCGATTTGACCGCAGCCGCCAATTCAACCTCTTCGAGGCTGATATCGCCCCCAAACCGGACCGTGGCCAATGCGGGGTGTTGAAGCTGCGACGCCTGGGTGGGAGGCCCATCACGGTTGAGAGACTTGGAGTCTCCCGTGACCCCGCCCAGTGCGATCGATGCCAGGTGTTTGGCCACACCCGCGCATACTGTAGACGAGCTGCTGTCTGCATGAAATGCGCGGGTGGACATCTGACGACGAAGTGCAGCAAGCCAAGGAACGTTGCTCCCAAGTGCGCCAACTGCCAGGGCGCCCACATCAGCGCCTACAAGGGCTGCAGCGCCTACAAGGCAGCCAGGCAGCGGCTCCTGGCCCACAGGCTCGCCAGGGAGGAGGAGCATCGACGGCAGCAGCAGCAGCCAACACCACACCGACAACAGCCAATCCAACGCCGCCAGCAGCAGCCACATCCACAGCCACTCCATAACCCGCAGCAGCAACGCCAACAACAACCGGGTCGGCAGCATCGGCAACAGCATCGGTATGGCGACCATCATCCCCAGCCATCGACCAGGGGGCGCCAACACCAGAGGGTCCAGCCGATGCAACCGATCGCGAATGATGCCCCGACGCCACGCCAACACCAGCAGCAGCAGCGGCCAGCAGCTCAGTGCGATGGCAGCTGTGCCAAACATCTAAAAGAGAGCGCCATTAAACTCAAAATGCTGGAGGAAAGGTTGGCAGCAATGGCCACGCTGATCGCAAACCTGACAGAGGCTAGAGGCGGGGGCTTGGCAGCCATGCCGCCACTACAGACAACACCACCTACACACCCGCCGCAATAAAACCTAAAAATAGACAAAATTAAACACAATTAACAACAATCTGCAAATGACCATTAAACATACTCACCTGCTATTAAACTGACAGAGCTGCCCCTCCAGCAGCTGCGTCGCCACTCCTGCAACTCTCTTGAGGCATAATGGGCGAAATTTGGAGACCTCATCAGCAGCACTACCGTCAATTCCAACAGAAGTCCAGAGGCCAGCCACTAAAATACAAAGAAAAACAGCCAATTCACGCCAACACGAAAAAACGCCCAAAACACACAAAAACACACGTACCTGCCAATCACCAGACAGAGCTGCCCCCCCAGCAGCTGCCTCGCCATTAACATCAATTTTCTGCCAAAGGGGCGGAAAAGGAGGCCTTTTTTTGAACCGATGACGAACGTGGCCGAGGAGGCCAGGCCAACTCTGCTGACAACGCATCCTGGTGGCCGGACCAGCAGCGACTTGGATGCGGCCAATCAACAACAAAAATCGACAACGCATCCTGGTGGCCGGACCAGCAGCCACTTGGAAGCGGCCAATTACATGATTCGTTGGCATCACACACCGATGTCAATGCCACTCCATCCCACGATCGCATCTCGGGTGGCCGGACCAGTGCCACTCGATTGGATGCGCCATCTCCACCAGACAGATGCAGCGTGGGCGGCCGGACCAGAGCCGCTTGCCATCAACACCATCATTGCCCACGATGCACGCCAATACACACATCCAGCCAATAAACAACACACAGGGGGACAACAGAGCTGGCCGGTATACAGCGTAATGTTCGCATTGCGTTTGTTATGCCGGCCGGTGCTCCGTTGTTGTTTGTCCTCCTGTTAGAAATAAAATAAATATAATTAATATGTTTATATGTTGTAAATGTATGTCAATTATCGTTTATTTTACCTCGTCTGCATCAATGTATTTTTGTAGATGTCAATCCTGTTGTTTCTGTAGTTTTTGCATGTCCGTAGATAGTTTGTCCATAGTTTTAGTACTTGCCTGTGATATTAGGAATAAGTTTTTGTAAATTAATGTAGTTTTCTGTAGATAATTGTATATTTTTCGTAGTTTTCTAATTAGTTTTACCTTCTTACTCTTCTTCCCAATCTATCTGCCATTCCCATAATTCCCCTTGACACGTGGTATTACCAAAAATACCACGCAAATACCAGACTATGACCGATAACACACCAGAAAGCCATTTCAAATTTAAAATGCATTTATCAATGCCCAGTGTGTTATCGGTCGCAAATTCGGCAATTTATGCCCAGCCAATTCCTCCCCACCCCCTACCCACTTCAAATGCCACTAAATGCCAAATGCGGTTTAGCAGGAGCAAAATTAACACTGCCAACCTCCGCCACTCTGCCAAACGCCCCAATAAAACCATTTCAACCGCCCATATGATGCTATGCGGTCGACTCCTCGGAGCGTCACGCGCCCGGATCGAAAGATCCGGAAGTTTACAGTATCCGGGCGGTTATACGGGAGCAGGCATTTATCCCCCCCCCCCCTGTCCCATCCCCCAACAACAGAGCAGCCACTACACACAGCACAAACATAAGACACTGGCCGCTAACCAACGACAACGACAACACACACAGCCACTAAAACAAACGGCTATTCCAATTCTCCATTGCCTACTTATCGGTGCTGCTGCCCTCGGACCACTTTCATCTCACTCAATATTGGGGTGAGTGAAAGTGGAACCGGGGGTGAGAGCACCGGTAAATGACGATCGGCGATCGGGGCTTTCGAGTTGAGGGGGAGAGTATGGGAGTTGGCGGACATGTGAGAGTACCACCATTAACCTCGTCCGCCACTCTCATCTCGTCCACCCGCTCGAGAGGTCGCGATCGTCGGACGTACGTGCCATAACCGTTTCGTGTCGTTTTTTCGTGTCGCCGTATTCCGTTGTCTTGCTGTTGTGCTTTGTTTTCTTTTTTGTGGTGTCTGTCGTGTGCCGTGCCGTGCCGTGCCGCCCTTCCTCCACCACACCCATTACTTACCTTGACAAACTTTTGCTCCCGTCCACATCACAAACCAAAAAGAGAATAAAAGTGCCAATAAATTACATTAAACACAAACACACACAAGAGACTTTTCAATTAAAGAACAACAAACAGGCAGCAGATCGCCAACACACAAACCAACAGCCAGCCATGACCAGAGGAATGGCCAGACGAGGAACAACCAGACGACACAGCGACGGCGGCAGAGCGGCCCGCAGAGGCGCCCTAGCAGCAGCAGCAGCAGCCAACAACACCAACACAAACACCGCCAATAGCAGCAGCAGCAGCAGAGCCCTCGGCGCAGGCGCCAACGCCAACGCCCCAGCCAATGCAGAGCGCCGACGCCACAGCCTTCCATCGAGTGAGTACCCAGCCATTGCCATGGCCGATATATCCACGGCCACAGCCACTCCCCCCTCGAGACACATCACAAAAACCGCGCCAAACGCAAAGGGAAGGGCCGATGGGACGCCGCTCTCGCTGCCGCTTTTCCCGCCTCTCACGCTCTCGGACATACAAAACCGTTCGGGAGTAACGGGAGAGGGAGAAAACGGAGGAGAGCCGGCTAGCCGACGCGCAAGAGCGGAGCGCCAAAACGGCCAACGGGCCGCCACACACACACACACGACCGGATCGAACCCGTTGCGTGTCGAACTTGGTTCGAGTTCGAGCAGCGGGTCGATCCGAGCCATAGCCCAGTCAGCACCAATACTACGACAAACAGCAGCAACTACACAACCACAATCACAACCACAATCACAGCCAATCCCACCAACACCAAAACGACGCCGCGCCCTCATCGACAGTGGGAGCGAAGATGAGGATGAGGGTGAGAGGAAGCAGGCCAGAAGACGGGGCCGCCATCACCAGCAGCGGCAGCAGCGGCCGCCAATTAGGAAGCCGAAGAAGAAAAGGCAGACAATGGAGAAGCTGGAGGCTATTGTCCAGGAGCAGCTGAGGCAGCACGAGCTGAGGGAGCAACAGCAGAAGCAGCAGAAACGGACGGCACATGCAGCCAACACCAACACAGTTGCCGATCCTGCCACTGTGCCGCAATCTGCACAGCCAACACATGCCCCTGCCCCTGCCCCTGCCACTACTATAATTGCCAATAGCCAGACCCACAGCCATCACCAACATCGACAACAGCCAATACACAGACAATCACCAGCCATTCACACAGACAATACCACAATTAACAATAGAGATAATAATGACGCCAATACAAATACAAATACACCCGCCAATACAAACACCAACACCACCACCGCCATCACCATCACAAACACCCCTGCCACTACCACCGACGATGACATCCGGCACGGCGAATTCGGGCATCAGCCCAGCCAGGAACGTGGCTTGAGGATCCTCATCCGAGGACTCTCCCACTCCACGCCGCCGGATTGGATTCGCAGCAGCATGCTGAATGACGGGTTCACGGTTCGGTTTGTAAGGGTGATCTCCGATCGATTTGATCGCAGCCGCCAATTCAACCTCTTCGAGGCTGATATCGCCCCCAAACCGGACCGTGGCCAATGCGGGGTGTTAAAGCTGCGACGCCTGGGTGGGAGGCCCGTCACGGTTGAGAGACTTGGAGTCTCCCGTGACCCTGCCCAGTGCCATCGATGTCAGGTGTTTGGCCACACCCGCGCATATTGTAGACGCGCTGCAGTTTGCATGAAATGCGCGGGCGGGCACCTGACGACGGAGTGCAGCAAGCCAAGGGCCGTCAATCCCAAATGCGCCAACTGCCAGGGCCAGCACATCAGCTCATACAAAGGATGCCCATCCTACAAGGCAGCCAGGCAGAGGCTCGTGGCCCACAGGGTCGCCAGGGAGGAGGAGCGTCGCAGACAGCAGCCACAGCCAAGCCAACAGCGACACCAGCCAATACAACGTCGCCAGCAGCAGCCACATCCACAGCCACTTCATAATCCGCAGCAGCAACGCCAACACCAACCGGATCGGCAGCATCGGCAGCAGCATCGGTATGGCGACCAACATCCCCAGCCATCGACCAGGGGGCGCCAACACCAGAGGGTCCAGCCGATGCAGCCGATCGCGAATGATGCTCCGACGCCACGCCAACACCAGCAGCAGCAGCGGCCAGACGCCCAGTGTGATGGCAGCTGCGCTCAAAACCTGCAATTGTACGTACAGCGTATAACAGAGTTGGAAAGGAGGATCGAACGGATGGCAGAGCAGCTCACCAGATTGGCTGCAGCAGCAGCAGCAGCGGTTCCAATAGCCGCCAATACAGCAGCAGCAGTGGCCATATCGGACGGTGAGCCAATGGACCGATGAAGAGCCTTATGAGGACCTAGGTAGGTTTCTAAATGGAGAATCCAGTGGCGACTCCGAAAGCGACGGATTAAACGGCGTCTACTGATTGCGACAAATAGCAGAAGTTTAATGCCAATAAAACCTAAAAATAGAAAAAAACGAGGGGGAACGTTGTGAGTTGCTGCGGACACCGCAACTCTACGGTTATACCCGATACTAAGTCAGTATAACTCTCCTCCGGCAGACGCCGCTAATATTAAACGACACGACAAAGAGTGCGTGCGAGAGAGACAGAAAATCAGTCTGAGCGTGACGTCGGGCGCTGCGTAGCCACTGAAAATTGATTTCTTGCTTTTGGCTACAAAAATAATCCGATCTGATCCAGATTCAGCAATCTGATAGATATGGTCATTATCTATGATTCTGCGTTTTTAGTTTTCTCGAATGTGCAATATTGTGGATGCAACAGATTTTCGTCTTTTGTGGGGGCGAAAAGTAGTGGGGCGAAATTCTGAGATATACGTTTTATAGTGAGATCTAACAGAAGTGCGGATACCAAATTTGGTTACTCTAGCCTTAATAGTCTCTGAGATTTGTGGATGCCCCAGATTTTCGTCCTTTGCGGGGGCGGAAGGGGGTGTGGCGAAATTTGGACACGAAACGCTCAAAGTCAGATATCACAGGAGTGTGGATACCAAATTTGGTTGCTCTGGCTCTTATAGGTTCTGAGATCCTTGAACTCATATTTTGCAATTGACAAAACCGACCATGAAACCTGTGTGCTAGAGAGAGACAGAGCGAGAAAGAATGAAATTGTTTTCTTGATTCTGGCTATAATCATTATACGATCTGGTTCAGATTTTGCACTGTAGAAGATATGGTCATCCTCACCGATTCTGCGTTTTTGGTTTCATCGTATCGTCGAAATTGTGGATGCCACAGATTTTCGCCCTTTGTGGGGGCGGAAGTGGGCGGTGCAAAATTTTGAAATATTATTGTAGCAGTGACATATCACAGAAGTCTGGATCCAAAACATCGTTGCTCTAGCTCTTATAGTCCTTGAGCACTAGGCGCTGAAGGGGACGGACGGACGGACGGACGGACAGACGGACAGACAGACAGGGCTCAATCGACTCGGCTATTGATGCTGATCAAGAATATATATACTTTATGGGGTCGGAAACGATTCCTTCTGGACGTTACACACATCCACTTTTACCACAAATCTAATATACCCCAATACTCATTTTGAGTATCGGGTATAAAAAACGAGGGGGAACGTTGTGAGTTGCTGCGGACACCGCAACTCTACAGTTATACCCAAAACTAAGTCAGTATGGCTCTCCTCCGGCAGAACCACACGACAAAGTGTGCGTGCGAGAGAGACAGAAAATCAGTCTGAGCGTGACGTCGGGCGCTGCGTAGCCACTGAAAATTGATTTCTTGCTTTTGGCTACAAAAATGATCCGATCTGATCCAGATTCAGCAGTCTGATAGATATGGTCATTATCTATGATTCTGCGTTTTAAGTTTTCTCGAATGTGCAATATTGTGGATGCAACAGATTTTCGTCTTTTGTGGGGGCGAAAAGGGGTGGGGCGAAATTCTGAGATATACGTTTTATAGTGAGATCTAACAGAAGTGCGGATACCAAATTTTGTTACTCTAGCCTTAATAGTCTCTGAGATTTGTGGATGCCCCAGATTTTCGTCCTTTGCGGGGGCGGAAGGGGGTGTGGCGAAATTTGGACACAAAACGGTCAAGGTCCGATATCACAGGAGTGTGGATACCAAATTTGGTTGCTCTGGCTCTTATAGGTTCTGAGATCCTTGAACTCATATTTTGCAATTGACAAAACCGACCATGAAACCTGTGTGCTAGAGAGAGACAGAGCGAGAAAGAATGAAATTGTTTTCTTGATTCTGGCTATAATAATTATACGATCTGGTTGAGATTTTACACTCTAGAACATATAGTCATCCTCTACGATTCTGCGTTTTTGGTTTTATCGTATTTTTAAAAATGTGGATGCCACAGATTTTCGTCCTTTGTGGGGGCGGAAGTGGGCGGGGCGAAGTTTTGAAATATTTTTGTAGCAGTGACATATCACAGAAGTCTGGATCCAAAACATCGTTGCTCTAGCTCTTATAGTCTTTGAGCACTAGGCGCTGAAGGGGACGGACAGACGGACAGACAGACAGGGCTCAATCGACTCGGCAATTGATGCTGATCAAGAATATATATACTTTATGGGGTCGGTAACGATTCCTTCTGGACGTTACACACATCCACTTTTACCACAAATCTAATATACCCCAATACTCATTTTGAGTATCGGGTATAATTAAACACAATTAACAACAATCTGCAAATGACCAACAAACATACTCACCTGCTATTAAACCGACAGAGCTGCCCCTCCAGCAGCTGCCTCGCCACTCCTGGAACTCTCTTGAGGCATAATGGGCGTAATTTGGAGACCTCATCAGCAGCACTGCCGTCAATTCCAACAGAAGTCCAGAGGCCAGCCACTAAAATACAAAGGAAAACAGTCAATACACGCCAACACGAAAAAAAAACGAGGTGGAACGTTGTGAGTTGCTGCGGACACCGCAACTCTACAGTTATACCCGATACTAAGTCAGTATGGCTCTACTGCGGCAGACGCCGCTAATATTAAACGACACGACAAAGAGTGCGTGCGAGAGAGACAGAAAATCAGTCTGAGCGTGACGTCGGTCGCTGCGTAGCCACTGAAAATTGATTTCTTGCTTTTGGCTACAAAAATGATCCGATCTGATCCAGATTCAGCAATCTGATAGATATGATTCTGCGTTTTTAGTTTTCTCGAATGTGCAATATTGTGGATGCAACAGATTTTCGTCTTTTGTGGTGTCGGAAGAGGGGGGGGGGGGGGGGCCCAAATTCTGAGATATACGTTTTATAGTAAGATTTAACAGGAGTGCGGATACCAAATTTGGTTACTCTAGCCTTAATAGTCTCTGAGATTTGTGGATGCCCCAGATTTTCGTCCTTTGCGGGGGCGGAAGGGGGTGTGGCGAAATTTGGACACAAAACGGTCAAGGTCCGATATCACAGGAGTGTGGATACCAAATTTGGTTGCTCTGGCTCTTATAGGTTCTGAGATCCTTGAACTCATATTTTGCAATTGACAAAACCGACCATGAAACCTGTGTGTTAGAGTGAGACAGAGCGAGAAAGAATGAAATTGTTTTCTTGATTCTGGCTATAATCATTATACGATCTGGTTCAGATTTTGCACTGTAGAAGATATGGTCATCCTCACCGATTCTGCGTTTTTGGTTTTATCGTATCTTTAAAAATGTGGATGACACAGATTTTCGTCCTTTGTGGGGGCGGAAGTGGGCGGGGCGAAGTTTTGAAATATTTTTGTAGCAGTGATATCACAGAAGTCTGGATCCAAAACATCGTTGCTCTAGCTCTTATAGTCTTTGAGCACTAGGCGCTGAAGGGGACGGACGGACGGACGGACGGACGGACGGACAGACGGACAGACAGACAGGGCTCAATCGACTCGGCTATTGATGCTGATCAAGAATATATATACTTTATGGGGTCGGAAACGATTCCTTCTGGACGTTACACACATCCACTTTTACCACAAATCTCATATACCCCAATACTCATTTTGAGTATCGGGTCTAAAAAACGCCCAAAACACACAAAAACACACGTACCTGCCAATCACCAGACAGAGCTGCCCCCACAGCAGCTGCCTCGCCATGAACATCATCAATTTTCTGCCAAAGGGGCGGAAAAGGAGGCCTTTTTTGAACCGATGACGAACGTGGCCGAGGAGGCCAGGCCAACTCTGCTGACAACGCATCCTGGTGGCCGGACCAGCAGCCACTCGGATGCGGCCAATCAACAAGTAAATCGACAACGTATCCTGGTGGCCGGACCAGCAGCCACTTGGATGCGGCCAATAATACTGACAGTCTGACATCACACACCGATGTCAACGCCAACACACTGGACAACGCATCTCGGGTGGCCGGACCAGTGCCACTCGGTCTGCTGCATTAAACCAACAGACAGATGCAACGTGGGCGGCCGGACTAGAGCCGCTCGCCATCTCCAACTTTACCCACGATGCACGCCAACACCATCAATCCAGCCATCGCCACTAAACAAGACACAGGGGGACAACAGAGCCGGCCGGTATACAGCGTAATGTTCGCATTGCGTTTGATATGCCTGCCGGTGCTCCGTTGTTGTTTGTCCTCCTGTTAGAAATAAAATAAATATAATTAATATGTTTATATGTTGTAAATGTATGTCAATTATCGTTTATTTTACCTCGTCTGCATCAATGTATTTGTTGTAGATGTCAATCCTGTTGTTTTTTGTCGTTTTAGTTACTTACCTGTGATATTAGAATTAAGTTTTTGTAAATTAATGTAGTTTTTCTGTAGTTAATTGTATATTTTTCGTAGTTTTCTAATTAGTTTTACCTTCTTACTCTTCTTCCCAACCTATCTGCCATTCCCATAATTCCCGTTGACACGTGGTATTACCAAAAATACCACGCAAATACCAGACTATGACCGATAACACACCAAAAAGCCATTTCAAATTTAAAATGCATTTATCAATGCCCAGTGTGTTATCGGTCGCAAATTCGGCAATTTATGCCCAGCCAATTCCTCCCCACCCCCTACCCACTTCAAATGCCGCTAAATGCCAAATGCGGTTGAGCAGGAGCAAAATTAACACTGCCAACCTCCGCCACTCTGCCTAACGCCCCAATAAAGCCATTTCAACCGCCCATATGATGCTATGCGGTCGACTCTTCGGAGCGTCACGCGCCCGGATCGAAAGATCCGGAAGTTTACAGTATCCGGGGGGTTATACGGGAGCAGGCATTAATCCCCCCCCATCCTATCCCATCCCCCAACAACAGAGCAGCCACTACACACAGCACAAACATAAGACACTGGCCGCTAACCAACCACAACGACAACACACACAGCCACTAAAACAAACGGCTATTCCAATTCTCCATTGCCACTTATCGGTGCTGCTGCCCTCGGACCACTTTCATCTCACTCAATATTGGGGTGAGTGAAAGTGGAACCGGGGGTGAGAGCACCGGTAAATGACGATCGGCGATCGGGCCATTCGAGTGTGGAGGAGAGAGTATGGGAGTTGGCGGACATGTGAGAGTTCCACCATGAACCTCGTCCGCCACTCTCATCTCGTCCACCCGCTCGAGAGGTCGCGATCGTCGGACGTGCCAGAACCGTTTCGTGTCGTGTCGCTTTTTTCGTTGTTCTGTGCCGTGTCGCCATTGACGTTTTCTTTTTCTGTGTTGCCCTGTTTTCTTTTGTGGTGTCTGTTGTGTGCCGTGCCGTGCCGTGCCGCCCTTCCTCCACCACACCCACTAATTACCTTGACAAACTTTTGTTCCCGTCCACATCATAAAACAAAAAAGAATAAAAGTGCTAATAAATACTTTAAACACAAACACACACACACAAGAGACTTTTCAATTAAAAACAACAAACAGGCAGCAGATCGCCAACACACAAACCAACAGCCAGCCATGACCAGAGGAATGGCCAGACGAGGGTCAACCAGACGCCACAGCGACGGCGGCAGAGCGGCCCGCAGAGGCGCCCTAGCAGCAGCAGCAGCAGCCAACAACACCAACACAAACCCCGCCAATAGCAGCAGCAGCAGCAGAGCCCTCGGCGCAGGCGCCACCACCAACGCCCCAGCCAATGCAGAGCGCCGACGCCACAGCCATCCATCGAGTGAGTACCCAGCCATTCCCATGGCCGACATATCCACGGCCACAGCCACTCCCCCTCGAGCCCCATCACATCAGCAGCAACAGCAGCGCCAATACCAACCGCAAATCCCGCAACCCTGCCAAATCACAAAATCCCGCCAAACACCAAGGGAAAGGCCGAAAAGACGCCACTTTTCCCGCCTCTCACGCTCTCGGACATACAAAACTGTTCAGGAGTAACGGGAGAGGGAGAAGACGGAGGAGAGCCGGCAAACCGACGCGCAAGAGCGGAGCGCCAAAACGGCCAACGGGCAGCCACACACACACACACGACCGGATCGAACCTGTTGCGGGTCGAACCTGGTTCGAGTTCGAGCAGCGGGTCGATCCGTGCCAATGCCCAGCCTGCACAAATACCACCAATCCCACCAACACCAAAACGACGCCGCGCCCTCATCGACAGTGGGAGTGACGATGAGGGTGAGGGTGAGAGGAAGCAGGCCAGACGACGGGGCCGCCATCACCAGCAGCGGCAGCAGCGGCCGCCAATTGGGAAGCCGAAGAAGAAAAGGCAGACACTGGAGGAGCTAGAGGCTATTGTCCGGGAGCAGTTGAGGCAGCACGAGCTGCGGCAGCAACAACAGAGGCAGCAGAAACGGACAACAAATACAGCCAACACCAACACAGTTGCCGCTCCTGCCACTATGCCGCAATCTGCACAGCGAACACGTGCCCCTGCCCCTGCCCATGCCCCTGCCACTACTATAAATGCCAATAGCCAGACCCACAGCCATCACCAACATCGACAAAGGCCAATACATAGACAATCACCAGCCATTCACATAGACAATACTGACAATATCAATACAAATAATGACGCCAACGCAATTACAATTACAAATGTTCTTTAAATGAAAAGTCTCTTGTGTGTGTTTGTATTTAATGTATTTATTGGCACCTTAGTTCTCTTTTTTTCTTGTCTATCACAGTTATCTCTTTTAGTTTGTGATGTTTGTGATGTTTGTAGTGGCACAGGAACTAAAGCTTGTCGGAGATAGTAGTGGGTGGGGTGAAGGAAGGCCTGGAGCGTGGTGGATTGGCGAGGAGCACTTTTCCGCGTTTGGAATGGTCATGTGCAGCGGCGAATGGTGAGGGGAGGGGGGGGGGCGACACAAAATGGCTGCTGCCTGGCTTGGCTTGGCGTCGTCTGGCCTTCACTGTCTTTATTTTTTGGCACCAGAGCACAAATGACACGGCAAACGATAAACGACAAAACAGTCAAAACGACAAACGACACGGGCAACACTGATGGCAACGAACAAACAAACTGGCGATTTTATTTTATTTTAATGGCGGCGGCGATGGTTCAATTTATATACGTCCGACGATCGCGACCTCTCGAGCGGGTGGACGAGATGAGAGTGGCGGACGAGGTTCATGGTGGAACTCTCACATGTCCGCCAACTCCCCCACTCCCACGCCGGTCGTCACTTACCAGTGCTCTCACCCCCGGTTCCACTTTCACTCACCCCAATATTCAGTGAGATGAAAGTAGTCCGAGGGCAGCAGCACCGATAAGTAGGCAATGGAAGATTTGAACGGCCTTCTGTTTCAGTGGCTGTGTGTGTTGTTGTTGGGCAATGGCCCGTGTCTAATGTTTCTCTGTGCTGTGTGAATTGGCTGCTCTGTTGTCAAGGATGGGATGGGATGGGAAAGTTTGCCTGCTCCCGTATAACCGCCCGGATACTTTAAACTTCCGGATCTTACGATCCGGGCGCGAGACGCTCCGAAGAGTCGACCGCATAGCATCTTGTGGGCGGTTGTATTGGCATTGTTGGGGCATTTGGCTGAGTGGCGAGGGATGGCAGTGTTCATTTTATTCCTGCTCAGCCTCATTTGGCATTTAGTGGCATTTGAAGTGGGTGGGGGGTGGGTGAGGAATTGGCTGGGCATAATTGCCGAAGTTGCGACCGATAACACACTGGGCATTGAGAAATGCAATTTGAATTTGTATTGGCTTTTTTGGTGTGTTATCGGTCAAGTCTGGTATTTGCGTGGTAGTTTTAGTAATACCACATGTCAGGGGAATTATGGGAATGGTAGATAGGTGGGGAAGAAGAGGAAAAAGGTAATAAAACTAATCAGAAAACTACTAATAATATACAATTAACTACAGAAAAA
Source organism: Drosophila miranda (assembly GCF_003369915.1). Taxonomy (NCBI): domain Eukaryota; kingdom Metazoa; phylum Arthropoda; class Insecta; order Diptera; family Drosophilidae; genus Drosophila; species Drosophila miranda. The sequence continues at coordinate 720,777 of NW_022881625.1, forward strand.
CTACATTAATTTACAAAAACTTATTCCTAATATCACAGGCTAGTAACTAAAACTATGGACAAACTATCTACGGACATGCAAAAACTACAAAAAACAACAGGATTGACATCTACAACAAGAACATTGATGCAGACAAGGTAAAATAAACGATAATTGACATACATTTACACACATATAAACATATTAATTATATTTATTTTATTTCTAACAGGAGGACAACTACAACGAAGCACCGGCCGGCATAACAAACGCAATGCGAACATTACGCTGTATACCGGCCGGCTCTGTTGTCCCCCTGTGTGTTGTTTATTGGCTGGCTGGTTGTGAGGATTGGCGTGGATCGTGGGCAATGATGGTCTTGATGGCAAGCGGCTCTGGTCCGGCCGCCCACGTTGCATCTGTCTGTTGGTTAGTGTTGGCTGCTGCACTCGAGGGGCACTGGTCCGGCCACCCAACTGCATTGTCATCGTGTTGGCATTGGCATCGGTGTGTGATGGCAATGGTCGGAGTTATTGGCCGCATCCAAGTGGCGAACTGGTCCGGCCACCAGGATGCGTTGTCGATTTTAATTGTTGATTGGCCGCATCCAAGTGGCTGCTGGTCCGGCCACCCAGGATGCGCTGTCAGGTGGATTGGCCTGGCCTCCTCGGCCACGTTCTTCGTCAATTTGTAGTTGCGTTTTGAATGGCTGCTGGTCCGGCCACTCAGGTGAGGAGGTGTTTGTTTTGGCTTTTTGATTTTAATTTGCGTTTATTTGCAGGTGCCTTTCGTTGATTTGGATGTTGTCGCTGGCGACCCTTGTCTGATTTGTGTTGGCGTAAGAGACGTTTGCGGGTGAGTATTTGTGTTTATCGGCAGCCTCTCTCCTGTTTCACCTTCTTTTGCAGGATTTGCTGGCGTCCGGCGGCTCAACACCGGGCCATCCCGCCCTCACATAATTGGCATGAGAGACGGGTGCGACCCAGCGGAGCGGCAACAGACGCCAGCATCTGCGTCGTCGTTGGAATGGCTGTTGTCTGATTGGAGTGGCGTGACGTCATTGTGATGGTCGGTGGCAGCGTCATCAGAAAGGGGCCTCATATTCCTCCCATTTGGCAGGAAATTGTTGATGTTGATGGCGAGGCAGCTTCTTGTTGGTCAGCTCTGTCTGGTGATTGGCAGGTAAGTGTGGATTTTGTGTGTTTTGGCCGTTTTTCGTTGTTGTCCGTATTGACGTCTCTTTTCCTTTGTTGCAGTGGCTGTCTCTGGATCAACGATTGGGCGCATTAACAGGCACCGCCCGATCGCATGCTTTCGCGTGCGCTGGCGATTTGGGCCCTCCACACTTGGCCCAGACCCTCCAGATCGTCGAATGGATCGTGGTCGGTCCATTCGTCGTCATGTTCGTCGTCATGTTCGTCGTCAATTGCTTCGCAGTCCATATCGGATTCGGAGTCCGATATGGCTGCGGCGTCATGGTGCGTATTTGCAGTTGGTCGTGGTGATGGCTGTGTGGATGCTGCTGCTGCTGTTTTTGTCTGAAGTGGCGGCACTCCTCCCGTGCTCTCGTCCCTTGCCTGCAGCAGGTTTGTCAGTTTCGTCAAAATTGCTGCCAGCTTATCCTCCAGCTCTTTAATTTTTACGGCATATCTTTTCAGGATATGGGCACAGCTCCCATCGCACTGGGCGCCTGGCTGCTGCTGTAGCTGGGGTTGGCGTGGCGTCGAAGCACGATTTGGGATCGGCTGCATCGACAGGACCCTGTGGTGTTGGCGCCCCTCGGCCAGTGGCTGGGATGTTGGTCGCGATGCTGTAGCTGTTGCCGATGCTGCCGACCCGGACCGCGTTGGCGTTGCTGCTGCGGCTGTGGGTGGAGTGGCTGTGTGGGTGGCTGCTGCTGCAACTGTCGCTGTAGTGGCTGCTGGTGACGTTGTGATGGCTGCTAGAGACGATGTGCTGGCTGTTGCTGCTGTATTGGCTGCTGCATTTGCTGTGGCTGTTGCCGTAGTGGCTGAGGCTGCTGCTGCTGCCGTCGATGCTCCTGGACAGCGACCCTGTGGGCCAGGTGCCGCTGCCTGGCTGCCTTGTAGGCGCTGCAGCCCTTGTAGGCGCTGATGTGGGCGCCTTGGCAGTTGGCGCATTTGGGATTGACGGCCCTTGGCTTGCTGCACTCCGTCGTCTGATGTCCACCCGCGCATTTCATGCAGACAGCAGCTCGTCTACAATATGCGCGGGTGTGGCCAAACACCTGACATCGATGGCACTGGGCAGGGTCACGGGAGACTCCAAGTCTCTCAACCGTGACGGGCCTCCCACCCCTGGGTGGGAGCAGCTTCAACACATCGAATTGACCACGGTCCGGTTTGGGGGCGATCTCAGCCTCGAAGAGGTTGTATTGGCGGCTGCGATCGAATCGATCGGTGATCGCCCGAGTAAACCGGACCGTGTACCCCTCGGCCTGCATACAGTCCCGGAACCAGTCAGAGGGCGTGGAATGGGGAAGACCTCGGATGAGGATCCTCAAGCCTCTGTCCTCCACAGGCTGATGCCCGAACTCGCCGTGCCGGATGTCATTGGCAATGGCAAGGGTGTGTGTATTGGGAGTGGCAGTAGTTGTGTTGGTGTTGGTATTGGCGATGGTGCTGGTGTGAGTGGCGGTGACGGTGTTGGTGTTTGTATTTGTGTTTTGTGTTTGCTGCCGCTGCTGGTGATGGCGGCCCCGTCGTCTAGCCTGCTTCCTCTCACCCTCACCCTCATCGTCACTCCCACTGTCGATGAGGGCGCGGCGTCGTTTTGGTGTTGGTGGGATTTGTGGTATTGGTGCCGGCTCAGCATTGGTCCGGATCGACCCGCTGCTCGAGCTCGAACCAGGTTCGACTCGCAACAGGTTCGATCCGGTCGTGTGTGTGTGTGTGGCGGCCCGTTGGCCCGCTCCTTCTCGTCGGCTTGCCGGCTCTCCTCCGTCCTTTCCCTCTCCCGTTACTCTAGAACTATTTTGTATGTCCGAGAGCGTGAGAGGCGGGAAAAGTGGTGTCTTGTTGGGCCTTTCTTTTGTGTTTGGCGCCTTTCTTTGGGTATTATTGGCAGGAGGGGGGGGGGGGGGGAAGGGCAATGCAAGTGGCGGGAATGGCTGTGTCTGTGTGTGTATTGGCGGCGTCTGCGTACTCACGATCGGTGCAGTCTGTGTTGGCGTTGTTATTGCTGCTGCTGATGCAGCCACCGTCGCTGTGGCGTCGGCGCTCTGCATTGGCTGGGGCGTTGGTGTTGGCGCCTGCGCCGAGGGCTCTGCTGTTGCTGCTGCTATTGGCGGTGTTGGTGTTGGTGTTGTTGGCTGCTGCTGCTGCTGCTAGGGCGCCTCTGCGGGCCGCTCTGCCGCCGTCGCTGTGGCGTCTGGTTGACCCTCGTCTGGCCATTCCTCTCGTCATAGTTGTTGTTAGTTTGTGTATTGGCGATTTGCTGTCTGTTTGTTGTTTTCCCTTACTGAAAAGTCTCTTGTGTGTGTGTGTTTGTGTTTAATGTATTTATTGGCACTTTCTGTCTCTTTACACAGTTTGTCTCTCGTTAGGTTTGTGTTTTTATAACTTAATGTTATTTATTGGCGTTTAAAATTAATCACATTTATTGGGGAGCAGAAAGTTTGTCGAGTGGAGGGAGCGGGGGCACGGCACGGCACGGCACGGCACACGACAGACACCACAAAAGAAAACAGGGCAACACAGAAAAAGAAAACGTCAATGGCGACACGGCACAGAACAACGAAAAAAGCGACACGACACGAAACGGTTCTGGCACGTCCGACGATCGCGATCTCTCGAGCGGGTGGACGAGATGAGAGTGGCGGACGAGGTTCATGGTGGAACTCTCACATGTCCGCCAACTCCCATACTCTCTCCTCCACACTCGAATGACCCGATCGCCGATCGTCATTTACCGGTGCTCTCACCCCCGGTTCCACTTTCACTCACCCCAATATTGAGTGAGATGAAAGTGGTCCGAGGGCAGCAGCACCGATAAGTAGGCAATGGAGAATTGGAATAGCCGTTTGTTTTAGTGGCTGTGTGTGTTGTCGTTGTCGTTGGTTAGCGGCCAGTGTCTTATGTTTGTGCTGTGTGTAGTGGCTGCTCTGTTGTTGGGGGATGGGATAGGATGGGGGGGGGGGGGGGGGGGATAAATGCCTGCTCCCGTATAACCCCCCGGATACTGTAAACTTCCGGATCTTTCGATCCGGGCGCGTGACGCTCCGAAGAGTCGACCGCATAGCATCATATGGGCGGTTGAAATGGCTTTATTGGGGCGTTTGGCAGAGTGGCGGAGGTTGGCAGTGTTAATTTTGCTCCTGCTCAACCGCATTTTGCATTTAGTGGCATTTGAAGTGGGTAGGGGGTGGGGAGGAATTGGCTGGGCATAAATTGCCGAATTTGCGACCGATAACACACTGGGCATTGATAAATGCATTTTAAATTTGAAATGGCTTTTTGGTGTGTTATCGGTCATAGTCTGGTATTTGCGTGGTATTTTTGGTAATACCACGTGTCAAGGGGAATTATGGGAATGGCAGATAGGTTGGGAAGAAGAGTAAGAAGGTAAAACTAATTAGAAAACTACGAAAAATATACAATTAACTACAGAAAACTACATTAATTTACAAAAACTTATTCCTAATATCACAGGCAAGTACTAAAACTATGGACGAGGTAAAATAAACGATAATTGACATACATTTACAACATATAAACATATTAATTATATTTATTTTATTTCTAACAGGAGGACAACTACAACGAAGCACCGGCCGGCATAACAAACGCAATGCGAACATTACGCCGTATACCGGCCGGCTCTGTTGTCCCCCTGTGTGTTGTTTATTGGCTGGCTGGTTGTGAGTATTGGCGTGCATCGTGGGCAATGATGGTGTTGATGGCGAGCGGCTCTGGTCCGGCCGCCCACGTTGCATCTGTCTGTTGGTTTGGTGCAGCAGACCGAGTGGCACTGGTCCGGCCACCCGAAGATGCATTGTCCAGTGTGTTGGCATTGGCATCGAAAAGTGATGCCAACGAATCGTGATATTGGCCGCATCCAAGTGGCTGCTGGTCCGGCCACCAGGATACGTTGTCGATTGTATTGTTGTTGGCCGCATCCGAGTGGCTGCTGGTCCGGCCACCCAGGATGCGTTGTCAGTAGAATTGGCCTGGCCTCCTCGGCCACGTTCGTCGTCAATTTGTAACGGCGTTTTGAGTGGCTGGTGGTCCGGCCACCCAGTTGAGGAGGTGTTTGCTTTGGCGTGTGATTTTAATTTGTGTTTATTTGCAGGTACTTGTCGGCGTTTGGATGCTGTTGCTGGCGACCCTTGTCTGGTTTGTGTTGGCGTGAGAGGCGTTTGCAGGTGAGTATATGTGTTTATTGGCAGCCTCTCTCCTGATTCTCCTTCTTCTTTTGCAGGATTTGCTGGCGTCCGGCGGCTCAACACCAGGCCATCCCGCCCTCACATAATTGGCATGAGAGACGGGTGCGACCCAGTTATGCGGCAACAGGCGCCAGCATCTGTGTCGTCGTTGGAAATGGCAGCTGTTGGTTCGGATTGGCGTGACGTCACGGCCATGGTCAGGCGGCAGCGTCATCAAAGAAGGCCTCCTTTTCCATCCCTTTGGCAGGAAATTGTCATTGTTGATGGTGAGGCAGCTTCTTGATGGTCAGCTCTGTCTGGTGATTGGCAGGTACGTGTGATTTTTGTGTGCTTTGGCCGTTTTTCGTTGTTGTCCGTATTGACGTCTCTTTCCTTTGTTGCAGTGGCTGTCTCTGGATCGACGATTGGGCACATCAATAGGCGCCGCCCGATCGCATGCTTTCGCGTGCGCTGGCGATTTGGGCCCTCCACACTTGGCCCAGACCCTCCAGATCGTCGAATGGATCGTGGTCGGTCCACTCGTCGTCATCATCGTCATTAATTGCTTCGCAGTCCATATCGGGTTCGGATTCCGATATGGCTGCGGCGTCAAAGTGCGTATTTGGTGCTGGTCGTGGTGATGGCTGTGTGGATGCTGCTGCTGCTGTTGTTGTCCGTTGTGGCGGCCCTCCTCCCGTGCTCTCGTCCCATGCCTGCAGCAGGTTTGTCAGTTTCGTTGAAATTGCTGCCAGTTTTTCTTCCAGCTCTCTAATTTTACCGGCATATCTTTTCAGATTATGGGCACAGCTCCCATCGCACTGGACGCTTGGCTGCTGCTGTAGCTGGAGTTGGCGTGGCGTCGGAGCACGATTTGGGATCGGCTGCATCGGCTGGGCCCCTTGGTATTGGCGCTCCTCGGCCAGTGGCTGGGGATGTTGGTCGCGATGCTGTAGCTGTTGCCGATGCTGCCGACCCGGACCGCGTTGGCGTTGCTGCTGCGGCTGTGAGTGGAGTGGCTGTGTGGGTGTCTGCTGCTGCAACTGTCGCTGTAGTGGCTGCTGGTGACGTTGTGGTGGCTGCTGGATACGATGTTCTGGCTGTTGCTGCTGTATTGGCTGCTGCATTGGCTGTGGCTGTTGCCGTATTGGCTGAGGCTGCTGCTGCTGCCGTCGATGCTCCTGGACAGCGACCCTGTGGGCCAGGAGCCGCTGCCTGGCTGCCTTGTAGGCGCTGCAGCCCTTGTAGGCGCTGATGTGCTAGCCCTGGCAGTTGGCGCACTTGGGAGCAACGTTCCTTGGCTTGCTGCACTCCGTCGTCAGGTGTCCACCCGCGCATTTCATGCAAACTGCAGCGCGTCTACAATATGCGCGGGTGTGGCCAAACACCTGACATCGATGGCACTGGGCAGGGTCACGGGAGTCTCCAAGTCTCTCAACCGTGACGGGCCTCCCACCCAGGCGTCGCAGCTTCAACACCCCGCATTGGCCACGGTCCGGTTTGGGGGCGATCTCAGCCTCAAAGAGATTGAATTGGCGGCTGTGATCGAATCGATCGGTGATTGCCCTTACAAACCGAACCGTGAACCCCTCGTTCAGCATACTGCTGCGAATCCAATCCGGCGGCATGGAGTGGGAGAGTCCTCGGATGAGGATCATCAAGCCACGTTCCTGGCTGGGCTGATGCCCGAATTCGCCGTGCCGGATGTCATCGTCGGTGGTAGTGGCAGGGGTGTTTGTGATGGTGATGGCGGTGGTGGTGTTGGTATTGGTCTTGGCAGGTGTATTTGTAATTGTAATTGCGTTGGCGTCATTATTTGTATTGATATTGTCAGTATTGTCTATGTGAATGGCTGGTGATTGTCTATGTATTGGCCTTTGTCGATGTTGGTGATGGCTGTGGGTCTGGCTATTGGCATTTATAGTAGTGGCAGGGGCATGGGCAGGGGCAGGGGCATGTGTTCGCTGTGCAGATTGCGGCATAGTGGCAGGAACGGCAACTGTGTTGGTGTTGGCTGTATTTGTTGTCCGTTTCTGCTGCCTCTGTTGTTGCTGCCGCAGCTCGTGCTGCCTCAACTGCTCCCGGACAATAGCCTCTAGCTCCTCCAGTGTCTGCCTTTTCTTCTTCGGCTTCCCAATTGGCGGCCGCTGCTGCCGGTGCTGGTGATGGCGGCCCCGTCGTCTGGCCTGCTTCCTCTCACCCTCACCCTCATCGTCACTCCCACTGTCGATGAGGGCGCGGCGTCGTTTTGGTGTTGGTGGGATTGGTGGTATTTGTGCAGGCTGGGCATTGGCACGGATCGACCCGCTGCTCGAACTCGAACCAGGTTCGACCCGCAACAGGTTCGATCCGGTCGTGTGTGTGTGTGTGTGGCTGCCCGTTGGCCGTTTTGGCGCTCCGCTCTTGCGCGTCGGCTTGCCGGCTCTCCTCCGTCTTCTCCCTCTCCCGTTACTCCTGAACAGTTTTGTGCTTCCAAGAGCGTGAGAGGCGGGAAAAGTGGCAGTGAGAGCGGCGTCTTTTCGGCCTTTCTCTTTGTGGTTGGCGCGGTTTTTGTGACGGGTCTCGAGGGGGGAGTGGCTGTGGCCGTGGATATATCGGCCATGGCAATGGCTGGGTACTCACTCGATGGAAGGCTGTGGCGTCGGCGCTCTGCATTGGCTGGGGCGTTGGTATTGGCGCCTGCGCCGAGGGCTCTGCTGCTGCTGCTGCTATTGGCGGTGTTGGTGTTGGTGTTGTTGGCTGCTGCTGCTGCTGCTAGGGCGCCTCTGCGGGCCGCTCTGCCGCCGTCGCTGTGTCGTCTGGTTGACCCTCGTCTGGCCATTCCTCTGGTCATGGCTGGCTGTTGGTTTGTGTGTTGGCGATCTGCTGCCTGTTTGTTGTTTTTTAATTGAAAAGTCTCTTGTGTGTGTGTGTTTGTGTTTAATGTATTTATTGGCACTTTTATTCTCTTTTTGGTTTGTGATGTGGACGGGAGCAAAAGTTTGTCAAGGTAAGTAATGGGTGTGGTGGAGGAAGGGCGGCACGGCACGGCACGGCACGGCACGGCACACGACAGACACCACAAAAAGAAAACAGGGCAACCCAGAAAAAAAACGTCAATGGCGACACGGCACAGATCGATAGATCATGTTCACCGAAAAGGGAATCTTTCCCATAGGCGATGGCCTTTTGGATGTAGATGCCGAACGCTTTAACGGATTGCTCGTGTCGCATGACATCAACGAGATCTACGAGGTGGAACAGACGCCGTTTGCCGGGGCAAATTCGCCGCCGTTCGCCGTGCCATTCACAAGAACACGGGCTCCCATTTCGCGGCAAAGTTCTTGAAGCGACGCCGACGCGCACAGAGCAGCGACAAGGAGATCAAACACGAGATCGCCGTCCTAATACTCTGCGAGGGCGAGGAGAACATTGTCAATCTGAATGCGGTGCACGAGACCCGTTCGGACACAGCCCTGCTGCTGGAACTGGCCACTGGTGGCGAGCTGCAGACCATACTGGACAACGAGGAGTGCCTGACAGAGGCCCAGGCCCGCCACTGCATGCGAGAGGTGCTGAAGGCTCTCAAGTTTCTCCACGACCGATCCATTGCCCACCTGGACCTCAAGCCACAGAACATTTTGCTCGCCGGCGAGCGTATAGAAGATGGCCTCAAGCTCTGTGACTTTGGGATCTCGCGCGTTGTGTGCGAGGGCATCAATGTCCGCGAGATGGCCGGCACACCCGACTACGTGGCCCCCGAGGTGCTCCAGTACGAGCCACTCTCCCTGCTGACGGACATCTGGTCCGTGGGCGTTCTCACCTATGTCTTGCTCTCCGGCTTCTCGCCCTTTGGCGGGAACACCAAGCAGGAGACCTTCCTCAATATCTCGCAGTGTGCGCTCACCTTTCCGGACAACCTATTCGGTGGCGTCTCGCCAGTGGCCATCGATTTCATACGCCGCGCATTGCGAATTAAGCCAAACGATCGCATGAGTGCCGCTGGATGCCTGGAACATGTCTGGCTGAAGGATGAGAGCTCGATGGATAGACAAATGTATCTGCAGGCTCAGAGCGATGCTGAAAAGGAAGAGGAGGAGGAAGAAGACGACCTTGAGGATGAGGAAGTGGAGGAGCCAGTGGCCGAGGAGAAGGCAGAGGAGCAGGAACAGCAACAGCAGTCACAGGAACAACAAAAGCAACAGAAGCCAAGCAGTGGCAGCAACAAACCCACGCACAATGGCCACCATCGGGCCCACAGCAATGGGAGCAGTAGCAGCATCTCAAAAATACCCATTGCCACCGGGAAGCTCCTGGGAAGCCCCATAAGCAGCACCAGCACCAGCACCAGCACAGAGACAACGGCAGCCATACACACGCTGACCAGCAATGGACACGGACAGAGCAACACGGTCTGCCTGCCTGCCAAGCCCACTCAGATCGTGACACCCACACGTCGAGCCTCCGACTCGGACGAGAAGAACACATACACGGCGACATTTGTGAAGAAGCCCCCGGTGCAGGCCACCATCCAGCTGGGCAGCAACGGCCTCGACGAGTTCGCCACAGTGGTGGCCACCCTGACACTCTTTCCCGATGCGCCCACCACACCGAAAGTGATCCGCAAGGCACCCACGGGAGAGTCCCATGGATCGGCCACCTCGGTGAAGGCTCTGGTCAAGAAGTTTCAGCTGGAGGAGACGCTAGTCTGCCCCGGACACAGCAGCACCAGCAGCCACAACGGCCACAGTCCCGTCAACGGGTGCGGCGGCAGTAGCGGGAGCATCAACGGCAACAATATGCGACGCAGTGCAGGGGGAAACAGCAGCAACATCAGCTACTCGGCAGCAGCCGCGACAGCAGCACGAATGAACAGCATTCGCCGCGCCTCCGACCCGCTGATGGCCGTCTATAAGAAGCAGCCACAGAACAGCGGCGCCAGCAGCAATAGTTCCAGCAGCAACAGCAACAATCCCAGCCCCGGCAGCAGTCCCAGCTCGGGCAGCACGGCCACCCTGCTCCTGAATAGCCATCGCCTGGCGTCCGCGTCCGCGTCCGGGCCAGCCAGCACGGTCGCCAGCACCGCTGTAGCCTCAAGCAGCAGCACCAAAGCTACTGCCACTGCCCACCATCTGCACCCACACCACATGCACCACGCCAACACGAAAAACGGCCAAAACACATGAAATCCACACTTACCTGCCAATCACCAGACAGAGCTGCCCAGCAGGAAGCTGCCTCGCCATCAACACTGACAATTCCTGCCAAAGGGAAGGAAAAGGAGGCCCCTTTCTGATGACGCTGCCGCCTGACCATGGCCGTGACGTCACGCCACTCCAAACATACAGCTGCCATTTCCAACGACGACGCAGATGCTGGCGCCTGTTGCCGCATAACTGGGTCGCACCCGTCTCTCATGCCAATTATGTGAGGGCGGGATGGCCTGGTGTTGAGCCGCCGGACGCCAGCAAATCCTGCAAAAGAAGAAGGAGAATCAGGAGAGAGGCTGCCAATAAACACATATACTCACCTGCAAACGCCTCTCACGCCAACACAAACCAGACAAGGGTCGCCAGCAACAGCATCCAAACGCCGACAAGTACCTGCAAATAAACACAAATTACAATCACACGCCAAAGCAAACACCTCCTCAACTGGGTGGCCGGACCACCAGCCACTCAAGACGCCGTTACAAATTGACGACGAACGTGGCCGAGGAGGCCAGGCCAATTCTACTGACAACGCATCCTGGGTGGCCGGACCAGCAGCCACTCGGATGCGGCCAACAACAATACAATCGACAACGTATCCTGGTGGCCGGACCAGCAGCCACTTGGATGCGGCCAATATCACGATTCGTTGGCATCACTTTTCGATGCCAATGCCAACACACTGGACAATGCATCTTCGGGTGGCCGGACCAGTGCCACTCGGTCTGCTGCACCAAACCAACAGACAGATGCAACGTGGGCGGCCGGACCAGAGCCGCTCGCCATCAACACCATCATTGCCCACGATGCACGCCAATACTCACAACCAGCCAGCCAATAAACAACACACAGGGGGACAACAGAGCCGGCCGGTATACGGCGTAATGTTCGCATTGCGTTTGTTATGCCGGCCGGTGCTTCGTTGTAGTTGTCCTCCTGTTAGAAATAAAATAAATATAATTAATATGTTTATATGTTGTAAATGTATGTCAATTATCGTTTATTTTACCTCGTCTGCATCAATGTATTTGTTGTAGATGTCAATCCTGTTGTTTCTGTAGTTTTTGCATGTCCGTAGATAGTTTGTCCATAGTTTTAGTACTTGCCTGTGATATTAGGAATAAGTTTTTGTAAATTAATGTAGTTTTCTGTAGATAATTGTATATTTTTCGTAGTTTTCTAATTAGTTTTACCTTCTTACTCTTCTTCCCAACCTATCTGCCATTCCCATAATTCCCCTTGACACGTGGTATTACCAAAAATACCACGCAAATACCAGACTATGACCGATAACACACCAAAAAGCCATTTCAAATTTAAAATGCATTTATCAATGCCCAGTGTGTTATCGGTCGCAAATTCGGCAATTTATGCCCAGCCAATTCCTCCCCACCCCCTACCCACTTCAAATGCCGCTAAATGCCAAATGCGGTTGAGCAGGAGCAAAATTAACACTGCCAACCTCCGCCACTCTGCCAAACGCCCCAATAAAGCCATTTCAACCGCCCATATGATGCTATGCGGTCGACTCTTCGGAGCGTCACGCGCCCGGATCGAAAGATCCGGAAGTTTACAGTATCCGGGCGGTTATACGGGAGCAGGCATTTCTCCCCCCCCCCCCCCACCATCCTATCCCATCCCCCCACCCATCCTATCCCATCCCCCAACAACAGAGCAGCCACTACACACAGCACAAACATAAGACACTGGCCGCTAACCAACGAGAACGACAACACACACAGCCACTAAAACAAACGGCTATTCCAATTCTCCATTGCCTACTTATCGGTGCTGCTGCCCTCGGACCACTTTCATCTCACTCAATATTGGGGTAAGTGAAAGTGGAACAGGGGGTGAGAGCACCGGTAAATGACGATCGGTGATCGGGCCAGTCGAGTTGAGGGGGAGAGTATGGGAGTTGGCGGACATGTGAGAGTACCACCATGAACCTCGTCCGCCACTCTCATCTCGTCCACCCGCTCGAGAGGTCGCGATCGTCGGACGTGCCAAAACCGTTTCGTGTCGTTTTTTCGTGTCGCCGTTTTTCCGTTGTCTTGCTGTTGTGCTTTGTTTTCTTTTTTGTGGTGTCTGTCGTGTGCCGTGCCGTGCCGTGCCGTGCCCCCGCTGACATGACAAAAAGTCCCTCCCACCACTCGACAAACTTTCTGCTCCCCAATAAATGTGATTAATTTTAAACGCCAATAAATAACATTTAGTTATAAAAACACAAACCTAACGAGAGACAAACTGTGTAAAGAGACAGAAAGTGCCAATAAATACATTAAACACAAACACACACACACAAGAGACTTTTCAGTAAGGGAAAACAACAAACAGACAGCAAATCGCCAATACACAAACTAACAACAACCATGACGAGAGGAATGGCCAGACGAGGGTCAACCAGACGCCACAGCGACGGCGGCAGAGCGGCCCGCAGAGGCGCCCTAGCAGCAGCAGCAGCAGCCAACAACACCAACACCAACACCGCCAATAGCAGCAGCAACAGCAGAGCCCTCGGCGCAGGCGCCAACACCAACGCCCCAGCCAATGCAGAGCGCCGACGCCACAGCGACGGTGGCTGCATCAGCAGCAGCAATAACAACGCCAACACAGACTGCACCGATCGTGAGTACGCAGACGCCGCCAATACACACACAGACACAGCCATTCCCGCCACTTGCATTGCCTTCCCCCCCCCCTTCCACCACCCACCACCCGACAATAATACCCAAAGAAAGGCGCCAAACACAAAAGAAAGGCCCAACAAGACACCACTTTTCCCGCCTCCCACGCTCTCGGACATACAAAATAGTTCGAGAGTAACGGGAGAGGGAGAGGACGGAGGAGAGCCGGCAAGCCGCCGAGAAGGAGCGGGCCAACGGGCCGCCACACACACACACACGACCGGATCGAACCTGTTGCGAGTCGAACCTGGTTCGAGCAGCGGGTCGATCCGGGCCAATGCTGAGCCGGCACCAATACCACAAATCCCACCAACACCAAAACGACGCCGCGCCCTCATCGACAGTGGGAGTGAAGATGAGGATGAGGGTGAGAGGAAGCAGGCCAGACGACGGGGCCGCCATCACCAGAAAAGGCAAACTCTGGAGGAGCTGGAGGCTATTGTTCAGGAGCAGTTGAGGCAGCACGAGCTGCGGGAGCAACAGCAGAAGCAGCAGAAACGGACGGCAGATGCAGCCAACACCAACACAGTTGCCGATCCTGCCACTATGCCGCAATCTGCACAGCCAACACATGCCCCTGCCCCTGCCCCTGCCCCTGCCACTACTATAATTGCCAATAGCCAGACCCACAGCCATCACCAACATCGACAACAGCCAATACATAGACAATCACCAGCCATTCACACAGTGTAGTAGCCAGCACAAAATATAGGGAATTGGTTATCTTCTTTCGTCTCGTGAGACCCCCTAGTGATATTTCGAACGATCAAGCTTTAGCCGCTCTTAAGGTTGGATCAAAGCCTTAGCCGCTCTTAAGTCCGAACGCCCACGAACACATACAAGCGACGGACAGTGGGAAGCATAGACGGCAATCGTACGATTGCACAGTTAAGCTATGCTGTGCATTAGACGATCGTTTTATGCTGCTGCGAATGTTCTGGATCATACGATTGCACAGTTAGTAAAAAGCTCAAAAGCTCTGCTGCACTGGCTACTCAGTCCATCGTCTATTACTACTTTGAACAATATAAGAAAGTTGATCGATCTGTAAAGACGTGATAATTTCCGAGTGCGAGCAACATACATATTGCACACACATATATATAGTGCTATCCGGAAAATATATATATTTCCACAAATATATGCTGGAAGCATATAGTTACAAGTGCCGTACAGTTCAGTGGTCAGTGAATGACAAGAATTTAGTGCAGATATATTTGGGAAAAGAGGTATGTTTTCATATTAGTGCCGTGCACGTGCTGACATAACCTATGTTGCAGGGAGGTGTACCTAAGCTGCCCCATCGCGGTATAGTCTCGAGAAGACTACCCTGGGAGCTGGCTTAGGCGAACAGTTGTCGAGGTTTCTCCAACTCCATCCATAATTCATCTTTTCTGGACCTTATATTGCCACCAAGTCGGAATCTCCAAAGATCCAAGTGGAACAGATCAGCCTTAATCGCCAAGAATATTTAGTGCTGCTCAGACATAAATAACTAAATACAAGCTTGGCGGAAGATTCGTCAGTACGGCCCGGAACCATATACATCGCACCTGTTGACCTCTAACCAACTTCAGGCGGTCAACAGTCTACAAAGCAGCAGCACAGGATCGAGTTTTGTCCAATTTACATTTAATTCATTATCAAGTTCCAACGCATAAACATCAGCAGTTTAACGTAATGTAACTGAAACTTTATTAACACCCCTCTTTGATGCTACGCGCGTACATACCTACATACATATGTGCATATGCACACTAAATTGTCTTCGTTTGCTACCTTTTGGTTCAATTTTCGCGATAGAGCATAACAATTAAATTTCTGTCTGTATTATGAAAACCAAAACAACTGACTGATGACTATGCGACGGTGTTTGTAGCGTAATTGTATTGTATGCATTATATATTTATGATTTCCATATTTTAAACAGCTGCGGTCAACATCTACGACATCATTGGGCCCAACGATCAGCGTAAGACAATAACGCCGGAGTGAGTAATTATGTACAGCAAAAAGTAGTTTGGTCAAAAGAGCCTATTAACTTGAAAGTGTAGATATGCATACAGTGTATAATGATTCAAACCCGTCTGCTCAGTGTGTATAATGCACCCCAGTCTGATCTAGCTTTTGTTTACGATTTCGATTCTTATTCTCTCGTTTATATATATATATATATCTATACCCTAATGTTTTTCATGCTTTAAAATAATGAATTTATAACTAAACTTATATGATAATTAGGATTAAGGAAATATTACCCACAAATTAGAAGCTAAGTCAATTGTTGTGTTTCTACAACTGCAACGTAATGAATATTGAAATTGAAGTCTCACATTATATTAAAATATGAATCTTTTTGGATTGAAATGAATCTTTAAAATCATAAAAATGGCCTGTCGAGTATCCGTGCCAGGATCTTATAAAATGTGGTAAACCTTAGTAAAGGATTGATCAAGGGACAATGCAAGAACTCGAACGCAATGTCATGGTAGGGAGGGTACAGAAGAGAGGGACAATCAACACCTAGGTTCTCTCTAAATAGAAATGGTTCAGTAGGGCTTTTTTTTTGGCGTGTCGGCGCTATTAGTATTTCAGTTTCCTTTGTTTTATATAATCACTTATAGTTCCCGTAAAGTGCACTAATTAAATGTAGTGGAGTACGATAGTACAATTAGGCGAGGAAGAACCCCGACCATCCGGCGAGCTAGACCCGAGCCTAGCAAGAGTGCACACGACCAACCCTATTTGTACGCCGTCCTTAAGTCAGTCATGGTCATCTGCTGATACCGAGGGCCTATATATCTGTTTACATATATATATATTTAAACTCTGGTACACTAAACATTTATGGCGCCCAACGTGGGGCCAGGCAACTTGCCTTAGAATCTAAAACCAATTCAGAGCCGATATTAAAATTTGGATTTATAGTGTCTTACTATATAGGCCGTTTATTTTAATAAGACAAGCAAATCTTGCCTTGGTTCTCCAAGCTCAACCGGTAATACATCAAAATTTCAACGACACATTTTCTTTTGCAAAATATTGCACAAAGGTTAAAGATTTCAAAATTTATACTTTGACTCGGTTTTCGGATTTAGCAACTGCAATTCATTTTATTTCGGATTGGTTGACCAAAACAGACCTACAGTATCGAATTGTGAGTATCAGAGACAGTTATGCAATATCATACAGTGATCAGAATAAACAGGAATTGTTTTAGGATTTAGCGGTTCCAATTCAGTTTATTTTGGATTGATCGACCAAAGCAAACCTGCTTTTTCACTTTAGGCATCTTGAGTTATTCGGATTTACAATTTTATATTGCCAAATCGCGATAGTTGTCCAATGATTCAGTGCACGAGGTCATTAACTGATAATTAGTCCATATTAACGAAAATAGAAAAGCCTACTGAAACCAAATAGATATTTCGTAAGTATTCTGGCATGTGGGAAAGACAGACATTATTATTACAATTAATACCTTCTTATATAATTCCTTTTTATTATTTTTTTTTTCTTTAATTCCGAAGGCGAAGTACAGATGACATAACAACTGCGTTGCAGGAAGCAGAACCATTTTGTGGAATTTGCAACGAAGTATTGGGAACTAGTGAGATTATAGCCAACACCCCGTGTAGACACAAATTCCATAAACTTTGTATTTTGGAACAGATTAGGACAAACCCAAAATGTCCCACCTGTTCATTAGATTGTTCTGCTCTGGCACTAACATTCTCTAACAACCCGTTGTTAGCCGAGCTTAACGCCGAAGGAACACGACCAACTAGCGCTAACGAATCTTTTAGCACAATAGACGGAACGTCTAATCGACCTAAAAAGGGCCAAAAGTTTATTAGAAGGGGTATGAATACGAGAGCAACTCAACGATCCAGGTTAGATCGCTCACTAACAGAAACTGAAACCAACAACACAACCCTTCCAATAACCTCTCAAGTGGAAATCGCTAACTACGTCCAGTCTGCTGTAAGCCTTCAACAGGCTCAGTTAATGGAACAACTAACTTAATTTTTAAGCAAAACAATTGAATCTTCGATTCAAAGTCAATTAGCGTCACTCCAGCTGACGCAACCAGAACATATCTCTCCCGATGTTTCCGGTGACAATAACATTAACCAAACAAATAACGTGGGTATCGGTCAAGCACGAGATAGTCACGCAGAAGTTCTTTTAGATTTTTCAAGAGCGAGTGCAAATCGAAGTAATTCGAGCTCACACGTAGCACCAGCAAAAGTTTCCAGTATAATGCAGAATTGGCGCATTAAATTCGATGGTTCAAAAACTTGCATGAGGATGGATGAGTTTATTTATCGAGTACGTTCTCTAACGCAACAAAATCTTTATAACAATTATCAATTGCTTTGTGATCACTTGTATCTTTTATTCGCGGGAAAAGCTAGTGATTGGTACTGGAAATTCCATCGAAATTACCCAAACTTTAATTGGGATACGTTTTGTATAGAGTTTAGAAGAAGATTTGAAGATGTTGAGACCGACTATGATATCTGGGAAAAGATTAGGAAACGTCGTCAGGGCGAAAACGAATCCTTCGATGACTTTCAATATGCTATCGAAGATCTCGTGGATAGGCTTCAAAATTCGGTTACAGAAGAAGATGTTGTGAATCTACTTATTAGAAATTCCAAGCCCACTCTTCACCACGAGCTTCTTCACTTAAAGATTGCCAATAGATCGTTATTACGACGAGAGGTACGTAAGCACGAGCAGTTTTATAACGATATAAGATCGGTCAAGCAAAGGACTCTTCGCTCATACGTATCGGAATTGTCAGGTCCAGACGATAGCGAGCAGCTATTCGATGACTTGGTCGAGCATAATGAAGTGTGTCAAATACAACGTCGTACTTCACAGTCAGTTCCAACTTGCTGGAACTGTGACAACAAAGGTCATAAATTTGACGATTGTGTAGGTCCTCGTAAGATCTTTTGCTACGGGTGTGGAACAAAAGATACTTACAAACCGGTATGTCCCAAATGTAACCCTCCGGGAAACCGGCAGAAGGATGTGTTAAACAACAACAAGCAGACACATCCTTAGAAAAAAGTTTGCAAGAATCACCTACTAGTTTAACGAACGACCAAAGTTTAAGGGAGCCTAAGATCAGCTCACAAACAGTAGAGGAAACCCTGCCTACGGCATATCATTTTTCATTTACTCCTTTACCTGAAAGGGAAGCAAATTATATTACAACGCGTAAGAAAATTTTTGATAAGATAGATAGTTTTAAATTTGTAAGAAAGCCCAAACGTTCAACTAAACGTTTGAGACAATTTTGGAAGATGGTTCGCACGAATAAGAACAAGTTTGTTTCAGCTATATTTCTTAGTTCGGATAGCAGGCTGTACACCAGTGTCACCATTGAAGGCGGTGATTACATAGCTTTGTTGGATTCGGGGGCCACAATCAGTTGTATTGGAGGTTCAGCCGCGAAAGAAATGTTGGCGCATTGCAAGGTTAAGAAGTGTTCAGGAGCAATACGAACGGCTAACGATACTGAAAGTAAGGTTATAGGCAAGCTGGTAACACAAATTAATTACCGTGGATGCACGGCAGACCTAGAAATGTTTCTTATTCCTGAACTCAAGCAAGACGTCTATTTGGGGATAGACTTCTGGCAAAAATTTGGACTTTTAGATAAAATCTCACACACTGCAGAGGTATCTGAATTAGATGTTGGAGGTACGGATGACGTCGAAGAACCACCGAACCTACATAAATTGACAGCAGACGAGAGAATTCGCTTAGATAAAGTGATAGGTTGTTTTCCATCTTTCGCTACTGAAGGATTAGGCCGTACCAGTTTAGTCACACACTCTATAGATGTTGGAGCAGCTATTCCCGTTAAGCAACGACATTGGCCGGTATCGCCAGCCATAGAGAAATTGATGTTTGCCGAGGTGGACAATATGCTTGCGCTCGATGTTATAGAGGAGTCGACTAGTCCCTGGAGCAGTAATTGCGTTTTGGTAAAGAAAGGCGAAAAATATAGACTGTGTCTCGATTCAAGAGAAGTGAACAAGGTTACAAGACGGGATGCATATCCGTTACCACATATTGATGGTATTCTAAGTCGATTACCACCCGCTCGTTACATCACTGGATTAGACATGAAACACGCATTTTGGCAAATCCCGTTGGATGAACAATCGCGACAGTATACTGCATTTACAGTGCCTAACCGACCATTATATCAATATAAAATGATGCCATTTGGTCTTTGCAATGCCGCTCAAACTCTCTGTAGACTAATGGATCGAGTTATTCCAGCTCATCTTCGGACACGTGTATTCGTATATTTAGATGATCTACTTGTTTTATCAGAGGATTTCGAGTCGCATTTACTGTTGTTACAGGAGATAGCGTTGTGTCTACGCAAAGCAAATCTAACCATTAACGTAGGGAAATCAAACTTTTGCATAAAAGAAATCACGTATTTGGGTTTTATTATTGGTAATGGTCGGATAAAGACAAATCCAGACAAAATCAAGGCCATCTCGAAGTTCCCTGTGCCAGTTACCGTTAAGCAACTGCGTCGATTTTTGGGGTTATCCGGTTGGTATCGACGTTTCGTTGAAAATTATGCTACCGTTAGTTTTCCCTTAACCGAGTTGCTTAAGAAGAAAAAAGATTTACAGTGGAATGATGATGCTCAACAGTCGTTTGAGACCTTAAAGTCCTGTTTAACCGCATCACCCATTTTGATAACTCCTGACTTCTCAAAACCTTTTATTTTGCTCTGTGATGCTAGCACTTACGGAATCGGTTGTGTTTTAGCTCAAGAACGCGACGGCGTTGAATTGCCAATTGCTTACATGTCAGAAAAATTATCCAAGGCACAACGTAATTATTCGGTTACCGAACTAGAGTGCTTAGCAGTCATAAAGGGAATAAAAAAATTCCGCTCTTATATTGAGGGACAGGACTTCGTAGTCATAACCGATCACGCAGCACTTAAATGGTTAATGCAACAAAAGGATTTATCGGGTAGATTAGCCAGATGGTCTATGAAATTGCGTAGTTTCACATTTAATATCCTACATAGAAAGGGGACACTGAATGTTGTCGCTGACACTCTATCGCGTCAGGATGAACCGGCTATAGAGGAGCTCACGCAAATAAACCCCATGGTTGATCTAGACTCAGATCAATTCAAATCAGCTGAGTATCTGAGTTTAATAGAAAGTATTCAACAGAATCAGAGTAAGTTCCCAGACTTGAAAGTGATAGACGGTCAAGTTTTCAAAAGGACAGTATTCGCTTCGGGAGATGAGTCTCAAGAGAACGCATCATGGAAACTTTGGGTTCCGTCAGGGTTAATTACGAACGTATTATATCAAGCTCATGACGCCCCTAGCTCCGCACATTGTGGGATGAGTAAAACCATAGAGAAGCTTAAAAGATATTTATTCTGGCCTCGCATGGTTAGCCAGACGCGCAAGTACATATCTGAATGCACCGTTTGTCGCACGACCAAGAGTCCGAATATGATTCTTAGACCTCCTATGGGTAAACCATTCACTTCGGATAGGCCGTTTCAGAAATTATACATAGATCTCTTAGGACCATACCCCCGCACAAAAAAGGGAAACATAGGATTGCTCATAGTTGTTGATCACAATACTAAGTTCCATTTTCTGTGTCCCTTGAAGAAATTTACAGCCCCTAAGATCTGTGAATATCTGGAAGGGTCTCTCTTTTATACATTTGGGGTGCCAGAAGTCATGGATCAAGACAATGGATCCCAATTTAAATCTAGCTACTTTCAGGCATTTTTAAATAGCTTCGGTATAACACAAAAATGCACAGCTATTTATTCACCGCAAGCGAATGCCAGCGAGCGACTGAACAGATCCGTGATAGCTGCGATACGAGCTTATATCGGTAACGAACATTCCAATTGGGACTGTAACCTAAATGCCATTAGTGGTTCATTGAGATCTACCTTACATAGGAGTACAGGGTATTCTCCATATTTTCTAGCATTTGGTCAAGACATGATGTTGAATGGGAAGGATTACGCACTCTTGCGTAAACTAGACCTTTTGAACGACGATACTAGAATGGAGAACCCCGATTCCTTGCAGCTAATCCGGCAACAGGCTAAAGCGAATGTCAATAAGGCACACGAAGAAAATTCGCATAGATACAATTTGCGCTGCCGTGATACACAATTAAAGATTGGAGATTTGGTATATGCTAGAAATTTCACACAAAGTAGTGCTATAAAAAAGTTTAGTTCTAAACTAGCCCCTGTGTTCATTCCCGCTCAGGTAATTAAAAAGCGAAGTCCGTACTATTACGAATTGGTCGATGGGAACAAGAAATATCTCGGCGTGTATCATCTGAAAGACATTCAAATCAGGAAATAATCTCTCCTAATCAAGTTCTTCAGATAATTATTCGTCGAGCAGGTCTTGTATAATTATCTGTGGTGTAGTAGCCAGCACAAAATATAGGGAATTGGTTATCTTCTTTCGTCTCGTGAGACCCCCTAGTGATATTTCGAACGATCAAGCTTTAGCCGCTCTTAAGGTTGGATCAAAGCCTTAGCCGCTCTTAAGTCCGAACGCCCACGAACACATACAAGCGACGGACAGTGGGAAGCATAGACGGCAATCGTACGATTGCACAGTTAAGCTATGCTGTGCATTAGACGATCGTTTTATGCTGCTGCGAATGTTCTGGATCATACGATTGCACAGTTAGTAAAAAGCTCAAAAGCTCTGCTGCACTGGCTACTCAGTCCATCGTCTATTACTGCTTTGAACAATATAAGAAAGTTGATCGATCTGTAAAGACGTGATAATTTCCGAGTGCGAGCAACATACATATTGCACACACATATATATAGTGCTATCCGGAAAATATATATATTTCCACAAATATATGCTGGAAGCATATAGTTACAAGTGCCGTACAGTTCAGTGGTCAGTGAATGACAAGAATTTAGTGCAGATATATTTGGGAAAAGAGGTATGTTTTCATATTAGTGCCGTGCACGTGCTGACATAACCTATGTTGCAGGGAGGTGTACCTAAGCTGCCCCATCGCGGTATAGTCTCGAGAAGACTACCCTGGGAGCTGGCTTAGGCGAACAGTTGTCGAGGTTTCTCCAACTCCATCCATAATTCATCTTTTCTGGACCTTATATTGCCACCAAGTCGGAATCTCCAAAGATCCAAGTGGAACAGATCAGCCTTAATCGCCAAGAATATTTAGTGCTGCTCAGACATAAATAACTAAATACAAGCTTGGCGGAAGATTCGTCAGTACGGCCCGGAACCATATACATCGCACCTGTTGACCTCTAACCAACTTCAGGCGGTCAACAGTCTACAAAGCAGCAGCACAGGATCGAGTTTTGTCCAATTTACATTTAATTCATTATCAAGTTCCAACGCATAAACATCAGCAGTTTAACGTAATGTAACTGAAACTTTATTAACACCCCTCTTTGATGTTACGCGCGTACATACCTACATACATATGTGCATATGCACACTAAATTGTCTTCGTTTGCTACCTTTTGGATCAATTTTCGCGATAGAGCATAACAATTAAATTTCTGTCTGTATTATGAAAACCAAAACAACTGACTGATGACTATGCGACGGTGTTTGTAGCGTAATTGTATTGTATGCATTATATATTTATGATTTCCATATTTTAAACAGCTGCGGTCAACATCTACGACATCATTGGTCCCAACGATCAGCGTAAGACAATAACGCCGGAGTGAGTAATTATGTACAGCAAAAAGTAATTTGGTCAAAAGAGCCTATTAACTTGAAAGTGTAGATATGCATACAGTGTATAATGATTCAAACCCGTCTGCTCAGTGTGTATAATGCACCCGTCTGATCTAGCTTTTGTTTACGATTTCGATTCTTATTCTCTCGTTTATATATATATATATATCTATACCCTAATGTTTTTCATGCTTTAAAATAATGAATTTATAACTAAACTTATATGATAATTAGGATTAAGGAAATATTACCCACAAATTAGAAGCTAAGTCAATTGTTGTGTTTCTACAACTGCAACGTAATGAATATTGAAATTGAAGTCTCACATTATATTAAAATATGAATCTTTTTGGATTGAAATGAATCTTTAAAATCATAAAAATGGCCTGTCGAGTATCCGTGCCAGGATCTTATAAAATGTGGTAAACCTTAGTAAAGGATTGATCAAGGGACAATGCAAGAACTCGAACGCAATGTCATGGTAGGGAGGGTACAGAAGAGAGGGACAATCAACACCTAGGTTCTCTCTAAATAGAAATGGTTCAGTAGGGCTTTTTTTTTGGCGTGTCGGCGCTATTAGTATTTCAGTTTCCTTTGTTTTATATAATCACTTATAGTTCCCGTAAAGTGCACTAATTAAATGTAGTGGAGTACGATAGTACAATTAGGCGAGGAAGAACCCCGACCATCCGGCGAGCTAGACCCGAGCCTAGCAAGAGTGCACACGACCAACCCTATTTGTACGCCGTCCTTAAGTCAGTCATGGTCATCTGCTGATACCGAGGGCCTATATATCTGTTTACATATATATATATTTAAACTCTGGTACACTACAACAGACAATACCACAATTAACAATAGAAATAATAATGACGCCAATACAAATACACCTGCCACTACCAACACCAACACCACCACCGCCATCACAATCAAAAACACCCCTGCCACTACCCCCGACGATGACATCCGGCACGGCGAATTCGGGCATCAGCCCAGCCAGGAACGTGGCTTGAGGATCCTCATCCGAGGACTCTCCCACTCCATTCCGCCGGATTGGGTTCGCAGCAGTATGCTGAACGAGGGGTACACGGTTCGGTTTGTGACGGTGATCACCGATCGATTTGATCGCAGCCGCCAATTCAACCTCTTCGAGGCTGAGATCGCCCCCAAACCGGACCGTGGCCAATGCGGGGTGTTAAAGCTGCGACGCCTGGGTGGGAGGCCCGTCACGGATGAGAGACTTGGAGTCTCCCGTGACCCTGCCCAGTGCCATCGATGTCAGGTGTTTGGCCACACCCGCGCATACTGTAGACGAGCTGCTGTCTGCATGAAATGCGCGGGTTGACACCTGACGACGGCGTGCAGCAAGCCGAGGAACGTCGCTCCCAAGTGCGCCAACTGCCAGGGCCAGCACATCAGTGCCAAGGGTTGCCCATCCTACAAGGCAGCCAGGCAGAGGCTCGTGGCCCACAGGGTCGCCAGGGAGGAGGAGCGTCGCAGACAGCAGCCACAGCCAAGCCAACAGCGACACCAGCCAATACAACGTCGCCAGCAGCAGCCACATCCACAGCCACTCCATAATCCGCAGCAGCAACGCCAACACCAACCGGATCGGCAGCATCGGCAGCAGCATCGGTATGGCGACCAACATCCCCAGCCATCGACCAGGGGGCGCCAACACCAGAGGGTCCAGCCGATGCAGCCGATCGCGAATGATGCTCCGACGCCACGCCAACACCAGCAGCAGCAGCGGCCAGACGCCCAGTGCGATGGCAGCTGTGCCAAACATCTAAAAGAGAGCGCCAGTAAACTCAAAATGCTGGAGGAAAGGTTGGCAGCAATGGCCACGCTGATCGCAAACCTGACAGAGGCTAGAGGCGGGGGCTTGGCAGCCATGCCGCCACTACAGACAACACCACCTACACACCCGCCGCCACCACAACCAGCCGCCAATACAGCAGCAGCAGTAGCCATATCGGACAGTGAGCCGGATATGGACATGGACGACGACAGCCAATGGACCGACGAAGAGCCTTACGATGACCTACGTAGGTTCCTAAATGGACAATCCAGTGGCGACGGATTATACGGCGTCTACTGATTGCGCCAAATAGCAGAAGTTTAATGGCAATAAAACCTAAAAATAGACAAAATTAAACACAATTAACAACAATCTGCAAACGACCATTAAACATACTCACCTGCTATTAAACTGACAGAGCTGCCCCTCCAGCAGCTGCCTCGCCACTCCTGCAACTCTCTTGAGGCATAATGGGCGAAATTTGGAGACCTCATCAGAAGCACTACCGTCAATTCCAACAGAAGTCCAGAGGCCAGCCACTAAAATACAAAGAAAAACAGCCAATTCACGCCAACACGAAAAAACGCCCAAAACACACAAAAACACACGTACCTGCCAATCACCAGACAGAGCTGCCCCCACAGCAGCTGCCTCGCCATGAACATCATCAATTTTCTGCCAAAGGAGCTGAAAAGGAGGCCTTTTTTGAACCGATGACGAACGTGGCCGAGGAGGCCAGGCCAACTCTGCTGACAACGCATCCTGGTGGCCGGACCAGCAGCCACTCGGATGCGGCCAATCAACAAGTAAATCGACAACGTATCCTGGTGGCCGGACCAGTTGCCACTTGGATGCAGCCAATAATACTGACAGTCTGACATCACACACCGATGTCAACGCCAACACACTGGACAACGCATCTCGGGTGGCCGGACCAGTGCCACTCGGTCTGCTGCATTAAACCAACAGACAGATGCAACGTGGGCGGCCGGACTAGAGCCGCTCGCCATCTCCAACTTTGCCCACGATGCACGCCAACACCATCAATCCAGCCATCGCCACTAAACAACACACAGGGGGACAACAGAGCCGGCCGGTATACAGCGTAATGTTCGCATTGCGTTTGATATGCCTGCCGGTGCTCCGTTGTTGTTTGTCCTCCTGTTAGAAATAAAATAAATATAATTAATATGTTTATATGTGTGTAAATGTATGTCAATTATCGTTTATTTTACCTTGTCTGCATCAATGTTCTTGTTGTAGATGCCAATCCTGTTGTTTTTTGTAGTTTTTGCATGTCCGTAGATAGTTTTAGTTACTTACCTGTGATATTAGAATTAAGTTTTTGTAAATTAATGTAGTTTTTCTGTAGTTAATTGTATATTTTTCGTAGTTTTCTAATTAGTTTTACCTTCTTACTCTTCTTCCCAACCTATCTGCCATTCCCATAATTCCCCTTGACACGTGGTATTACCAAAAATACCACGCAAATACCAGACTATGACCGATAACACACCAAAAAGCCATTTCAAATTTAAAATGCATTTATCAATGCCCAGTGTGTTATCGGTCGCAAATTCGGCAATTTATGCCCAGCCAATTCCTCCCCACCCCCTACCCACTTCAAATGCCACTAAATGCCAAATGCGGTTGAGCAGGAGCAAAATTAACACTGCCAACCTCCGCCACTCTGCCAAACGCCCCAATAAAGCCATTTCAACCGCCCATATGATGCTATGCGGTCGACTCTTCGGAGCGTCACGCGCCCGGATCGAAAGATCCGGAAGTTTACAGTATCCGGGCGGTTATACGGGAGCAGGCATTTATCCCCCCCCCCCCCCCCCCATCCTATCCCATCCCCCAACAACAGAGCAGCCACTACACACAGCACAAACATAAGACACTGGCCGCTAACCAACGACAACGACAACACACACAGCCACTAAAACAAACGGCTATTCCAATTCTCCATTGCCTACTTATCGGTGCTGCTGCCCTCGGACCACTTTCATCTCAGTGAAAGTGGGGTGAGTGAAAGTGGAACCGGGGGTGAGAGCACCGGTAAATGACGATCGGCGATCGGGCCAGTCGAGTTGAGGGGGAGAGTATGGGAGTTGGCGGACATGTGAGAGTACCACCATGAACCTCGTCCGCCACTCTCATCTCGTCCACCCGCTCGAGAGGTCGCGATCGTCGGACGTACGTGCCATAACCGTTTCGTGTCGTTTTTTCGTGTCGCCGTTTTCCGTTGTCTTGCTGTTGTGCTTTGTTTTCTTTTTTGTGGTGTCTGTCGTGTGCCGTGCCGTGCCGTGCCGCCCTTCCTCCACCACACCCATTACTTACCTTGACAAACTTTTGTTCCCGTCCACATCGTAAAAAAAAAAAGAGAATAAAAGTGCCAGTAAATTACATTAAACACAAACACACACAAGAGACTTTTCAATTAAAGAACAACAAACAGGCAGCAGATCGCCAACACCAACGCCCCAGCCAATGCAGAGCGCCGACGCCACAGCCTTCCATCGAGTGAGTACCCAGCCATTGCCATGGCCGATATATCCACGGCCACAGCCACTCCCCCCTCGAGACACATCACAAAAACCGCGCCAAACGCAAAGGGAAGGGCCGATGGGACGCCGCTCCCGCTGCCGCTTTTCCCGCCTCTCACGCTCTCGGACATACAAAACCGTTCGGGAGTAACGGGAGAGGGAGAAGACGGAGGAGAGCCGGCTAGCCGACGCGCAAGAGCGGAGCGCCAAAACGGCCAACGGGCCGCCACACACACACACACGACCGGATCGAACCCGTTGCGTGTCGAACTTGGTTCGAGTTCGAGCAGCGGGTCGATCCGAGCCATAGCCCAGTCAGCACCAATACTACGACAAACAGCAGCAACTACACAACCACAATCACAGCCAATCCCACCAACACCAAAACGACGCCGCGCCCTCATCGACAGTGGGAGCGAAGATGAGGATGAGGGTGAGAGGGCCGCCAATTAGGAAGCCGAAGAAGAAAAGGCAGACAATGGAGGAGCTGGAGGCTATTGTCCAGGAGCAGCTGAGGCAGCACGAGCTGAGGGAGCAACAGCAGAAGCAGCAGAAACGGACGGCACATGCAGCCAACACCAACACAGTTGCCGATCCTGCCACTATGCCGCAATCTGCACAGCCAACACATGCCCCTGCCCCTGCCATATCGGACAGTGAGCCGGATATGGACATGGACGACGACAGCCAATGGACCGACGAAGAGCCTTACGATGACCTACGTAGGTTCCTAAATGGACAATCCAGTGGCGACTTTGAAAGCGACGGATTATACGGCGTCTACTGATTGCGCCAAATAGCAGAAGTTTAATGGCAATAAAACCTAAAAATAGACAAAATTAAACACAATTAACAACAATCTGCAAACGACCATTAAACATACTCACCTGCTATTAAACTGACAGAGCTGCCCCTCCAGCAGCTGCCTCGCCACTCCTGCAACTCTCTTGAGGCATAATGGGCGAAATTTGGAGACCACATCAGAAGCACTACCGTCAATTCCAACAGAAGTCCAGAGGCCAGCCACTAAAATAAAAAGAAAAACAGCCAATTCACGCCAACACGAAAAAACGCCCAAAACACACAAAAACACACGTACCTGCCAATCACCAGAC
Organism: Drosophila miranda; assembly: GCF_003369915.1. Taxonomy (NCBI): domain Eukaryota; kingdom Metazoa; phylum Arthropoda; class Insecta; order Diptera; family Drosophilidae; genus Drosophila; species Drosophila miranda. The sequence goes on from NW_022881625.1 coordinate 749,265, forward strand.
AGAGCTGCCCCCACAGCAGCTGCCTCGCCATGAACATCATCAATTTTCTGCCAAAGGAGCGGAAAAGGAGGCCTTTTTTGAACCGATGACGAACGTGGCCGAGGAGGCCAGGCCAACTCTGCTGACAACGCATCCTGGTGGCCGGACCAGCAGCCACTCGGATGCGGCCAATCAACAAGTAAATCGACAACGTATCCTGGTGGCCGGACCAGTTGCCACTTGGATGCAGCCAATAATACTGACAGTCTGACATCACACACCGATGTCAACGCCAACACACTGGACAACGCATCTCGGGTGGCCGGACCAGTGCCACTCGGTCTGCTGCATTAAACCAACAGACAGATGCAACGTGGGCGGCCGGACTAGAGCCGCTCGCCATCTCCAACTTTGCCCACGATGCACGCCAACACCATCAATCCAGCCATCGCCACTAAACAACACACAGGGGGACAACAGAGCCGGCCGGTATACAGCGTAATGTTCGCATTGCGTTTGATATGCCTGCCGGTGCTCCGTTGTTGTTTGTCCTCCTGTTAGAAATAAAATAAATATAATTAATATGTTTATATGTGTGTAAATGTATGTCAATTATCGTTTATTTTACCTTGTCTGCATCAATGTTCTTGTTGTAGATGTCAATCCTGTTGTTTTTTGTAGTTTTTGCATGTCCGTAGATAGTTTTAGTTACTTACCTGTGATATTAGAATTAAGTATTTGTAAATTAATGTAGTTTTTCTGTAGTTAATTGTATATTTTTCGTAGTTTTCTAATTAGTTTTACCTTCTTACTCTTCTTCCCAACCTATCTGCCATTCCCATAATTCCCCTTGACACGTGGTATTACCAAAAATACCACGCAAATACCAGACTATGACCGATAACACACCAAAAAGCCATTTCAAAATTAAAATGCATTTATCAATGCCCAGTGTGTTATCGGTCGCAAATTCGGCAATTTATGCCCAGCCAATTCCTCCCCACCCCCTACCCACTTCAAATGCCGCTAAATGCCAAATGCGGTTGAGCAGGAGCAAAATTAACACTGCCAACCTCCGCCACTCTGCCAAACGCCCCAATAAAGCCATTTCAACCGCCCATATGATGCTATGCGGTCGACTCTTCGGAGCGTCACGCGCCCGGATCGAAAGATCCGGAAGTTTACAGTATCCGGGCGGTTATACGGGAGCAGGCATTTAACCCCCGCCCCCCCATCCTATCCCATCCCCCAACAACAGAGCAGCCACTACACACAGCACAAACATAAGACACTGGCCGCTAACCAACGACAACGACAACACACACAGCCACTAAAACAAACGGCTATTCCAATTCTCCATTGCCTACTTATCGGTGCTGCTGCCCTCGGACCACTTTCATCTCACTCAATATTGGGGTGAGTGAAAGTGGAACCGGGGGTGAGAGCACCGGTAAATGACGATCGGCGATCGGGCCAGTCGAGTTGAGGGGGAGAGTATGGGAGTTGGCGGACATGTGAGAGTACCACCGTGAACCTCGTCCGCCACTCTCATCTCGTCCACCCGCTCGAGAGGTCGCGATCGTCGGACGTACGTGCCATAACCGTTTCGTGTCGTTTTTTCGTGTCGCCGTTTTCCGTTGTCTTGCTGTTGTGCTTTGTTTTCTTTTTTGTGGTGTCTGTCGTGTGCCGTGCCGTGCCGTGCCGCCCTTCCTCCACCACACCCATTACTTACCTTGACAAACTTTTGTTCCCGTCCACATCGTAAAAAAAAAGAGAATAAAAGTGCCAATAAATTACATTAAACACAAACGCACACAAGAGACTTTTCAATTAAAGAACAACAAACAGGCAGCAGATCGCCAACACACAAACCAACAGCCAGCCATGACCAGAGGAATGGCCAGACGAGGGACAACCAGACGACACAGCGACGGCGGCAGAGCGGCCCGCAGAGGCGCCCTAGCAGCAGCAGCAGCAGCCAACAACACCAACACAAACACCGCCAATAGCAGCAGCAGCAGCAGAGCCCTCGGCGCAGGCGCCAACACCAACGCCCCAGCCAATGCAGAGCGCCGACGCCACAGCCTTCCATCGAGTGAGTACCCAGCCATTGCCATGGCCGATATATCCACGGCCACAGCCACTCCCCCCTCGAGACACATCACAAAAACCGCGCCAAACGCAAAGGGAAGGGCCGATGGGACGCCGCTCCCGCTGCCGCTTTTCCCGCCTCTCACGCTCTCGGACATACAAAACCGTTCGGGAGTAACGGGAGAGGGAGAAGACGGAGGAGAGCCGGCTAGCCGACGCGCAAGAGCGGAGCGCCAAAACGGCCAACGGGCCGCCACACACACACACACGACCGGATCGAACCCGTTGCGTGTCGAACTTGGTTCGAGTTCGAGCAGCGGGTCGATCCGAGCCATAGCCCAGTCAGCACCAATACTACGACAAACAGCAGCAACTACACAACCACAATCACAGCCAATCCCACCAACACCAAAACGACGCCGCGCCCTCATCGACAGTGGGAGCGAAGATAAGGATGAGGGTGAGAGGAAGCAGGCCAGAAGACGGGGCCGCCATCACCAGCAGCGGCAGCAGCGGCCGCCAATTAGGAAGCCGAAGAAGAAAAGGCAGACAATGAAGGAGCTGGAGGCTATTGTCCAGGAGCAGCTGAGGCAGCACGAGCTGAGGGAGCAACAGCAGAAGCAGCAGAAACGGACGGCACATGCAGCCAACACCAACACAGTTGCCGATCCTGCCACTATGCCGCAATCTGCACAGCCAACACATGCCCCTGCCCCTGCCCCTGCCCCTGCCCCTGCCACTACTATAATTGCCAATAGCCAGACCCACAGCCATCACCAACATCGACAACAGCCAATACATAGACAATCACCAGCCATTCACACAGACAATACCACAATTAACAATAGAGATAATAATGACGCCAATACAAATACAAATACACCCGCCAATACAAACACCAACACCACCACCGCCATCACCATCACAAACACCCCTGCCACTACCACCGACGATGACATCCGGCACGGCGAATTCGGGCATCAGCACAGCCAGGAACGTGGCTTGAGGATCCTCATCCGAGGACTCTCCCACTCCACGCCGCCGGATTGGATTCGCAGCAGCATGCTGAATGAGGGGTTCACGGTTCGGTTTGTAAGGGTGATCACCGATCGATTTGATCGCAGCCGCCAATTCAACCTCTTCGAGGCTGAGATCGCCCCCAAACCGGACCGTGGCCAATGCGGGGTGTTAAAGCTGCGACGCCTGGGTGGGAGGCCCGTCACGGTTGAGAGACTTGGAGTCTCCCGTGACCCTGCCCAGTGCCATCGATGTCAGGTGTTTGGCCACACCCGCGCATATTGTAGACGCGCTGCAGTTTGCAAAAAAAAAAGATAACTAAGGTGCCAATAAATACATTAAACACAAACACACACACACAAGAGACACAAGAGACCAACAGCCAGCCATGACCAGAGGAATGGCCAGACGAGGGTCAACCAGACGACACAGCGACGGCGGCAGAGCGGCCCGCAGAGGCGCCCTAGCAGCAGCAGCAGCAGCCAACAACACCAACACCAACACCAACACCAACACCGCCAATAGCAGCAGCAGCAGCAGAGCCCTCGGCGCAGGCGCCAACACCAACGCCCCAGCCAATGCAGAGCGCCGACGCCACAGCCTTCCATCGAGTGAGTACCCAGCCATTGCCATGGCCGATATATCCACGGCCACAGCCACTCCCCACTCGAGACCCGTCACAAAAACCGCGCCAACCACAAAGGGAAAGGCCGAAAAGACGCCGCTCTCACTGCCACTTTTCCCGCCTCTCACGCTCTTGGACGCACAAAACTGTTCAGGAGTAACGGGAGAGGGAGAAGACGGAGGAGAGCCGGCAAGCCGACGCGCAAGAGCGGAGCGCCAAAACGGCCAACGGGCAGCCACACACACACACACGACCGGATCGAACCTGTTGCGTGTCGAACCTGGTTCGAGCTCGAGCAGCGGGTCGATCCGAGCCATAGCCCAGCCTGCTCCAATGCCACAAATCCCACCAACACCAAAACGACGCCGCGCCCTCATCGACAGTGGGAGTGACGATGAGGGTGAGGGTGAGATGAAGCAGGCTAGACGACGGGGCCGCCATCACCAGCAGCGGCAGCAAACACAAAACACAAATACAAACACCAACACCGTCACCGCCACTCACACCAGCACCAGCACCATCGCCAATACCAACACCAACACAACTACTGCCACTCCCAATACACACACCCTTGCCATTGCCAATGACATCCGGAACGGCGAGTTCGGGCATCAGCCTGTGGAGGACAGAGGCTTGAGGATCCTCATCCGAGGTCTTCCCCATTCCACGCCCTCTGACTGGTTCCGGGACTGTATGCATGCCGAGGGTACACGGTCCGGTTTACTCGGGCGATCACCGATCGATTCGATCGCAGCCGCCAATACAACCTCTTCGAGGCTGAGATCGCCCCCAAACCGGACCGTGGTCAATTCGATGTGTTGAAGCTGCGACGCCTGGGTGGGAGGCCCGTCACGGTTGAGAGACTTGGAGTCTCCCGTGACCCTGCCCAGTGCCATCGATGTCAGGTGTTTGGCCACACCCGCGCATATTGTAGACGAGCTGCTGTCTGCATGAAATGCGCGGGTGGACATCAGACGACGGAGTGCAGCAAGCCAAGGGCCGTCAATCCCAAATGCGCCAACTGCCAAGGCGCCCACATCAGCGCCTACAAGGGCTGCAGCGCCTACAAGGCAGCCAGGCAGCGGCTCCTGGCCCACAGGGTCGCTGTCCAGGAGCATCGACGGCAGCAGCAGCAGCCTCAGCCACTACGGCAACAGCCACAGCAAATGCAGCAGCCAATACAGCAGCAACAGCCAGCACATCGTCTCCAGCAGCCATCACAACGTCACCAGCAGCCACTACAGCGACAGTTGCAGCAGCAGCCACTTGGATGCGGCCAATCAACAATTAAAATCGACAACGCATCCTGGTGGCCGGACCAGTTCGCCACTTGGATGCGGCCAATAACTCCGACCATTGCCATCACACACCGATGCCAATGCCAACACGATGACAATGCAGTTGGGTGGCCGGACCAGTGCCCATCGAGTGCAGCAGCCAACACTAACCAACAGACAGATGCAACGTGGGCGGCCGGACCAGAGCCGCTTGCCATCAAGACCATCATTGCCCACGATGCACGCCAATACTCACAACCAGCCAATAAACAACACACAGGGGGACAACAGAGCCGGCCGGTATACAGCGTAATGTTCGCATTGCGTTTGTTATGCCGGCCGGTGCTTCGTTGTAGTTGTCCTCCTGTTAGAAATAAAATAAATATAATTAATATGTTTATATGTGTGTAAATGTATGTCAATTATCGTTTATTTTACCTTGTCTGCATCAATGTTCTTGTTGTAGATGTCAATCCTGTTGTTTTTTGTAGTTTTTGCATGTCCGTAGACAGTTTGTCCATAGTTTTAGTTACTAGCCTGTGATATAAGGAATACGTTTTTGTAAATTAATGTAGTTTTTCTGTAGTTAATTGTATATTATTAGTAGTTTTCTGATTAGTTTTATTACCTTTTTCCTCTTCTTCCCCACCTATCTGCCATTCCCATATTTCCCCTGACATGTGGTATTACTAAAAATACCACGCAAATACCAGACTTGACCGATGACACACCAAAAAAGCCAATACAAATTCAAATTGCATTTCTCAATGCCCAGTATGTTATCGGTCGCAACTTCGGCAATTATGCCCAGCCAATTCCTCACCCACCCCCCACCCACTTCAAATGCCACTAAATGCCAAATGAGGCTGAGCAGGAATAAAATGAACACTGCCATCCTTCGCCACTCAGCCAAATGCCCCAACAATGCCAATACAACCGCCCACAAGATGCTATGCGGTCGACTCTTCGGAGCGTCTCTCGCCCGGATCGTAAGATCCGGAAGTTGAAAGTATCCGGGCGGTTATACGGGAGCAGGCAAACTTTCCCCTTCCCATCCCATCCCATCCTTGAGAACAGAGCAGCCAATTCACACAGCACAGAGAAACATTAGACACGCAGCCACTGAAACAGAAGGCCGTTCAAATCTTCCATTGCCTACTTATCGGTGCTGCTGCCCTCGGACTACTTTCATCTCACTGAATATTGGGGTGAGTGAAAGTGGAACCGGGGGTGAGAGCACCGGTAAGTGACGACCGGCGATCGGGCCTTTCGAGTTGAGGGGAGAGTGTGGGAGTTGGCGGACATGTGAGAGTTCCACCATGAACCTCGTCCGCCACTCTCATCTCGTCCACCCGCTCGAGAGGTCGCGATCGTCGGACGTATATAAATTGAACCATCGCCGCCGCCATTAAAATAAAATAAAATCGCAAGTTTGTTTGTTCGTTGCCATCAGTGTTGCCCGTGTCGTTTGTCGTTTTGACTGTTTGTCGTATATCGTTTGCCGTGTCATTTGTGCTCTGGTGCCAAAAAATAAAGACAGTGAAGGCCAGACGACGCCAAGCCAAGCCAGGCAGCAGCCATTTTGTGTCGCCCCCCCCCCCCCCCCCCCCTCCCCATTCGCCGCTGCACATGACCATTCCAAACGCGGAAAAGTGCTCCTGGCCAATCCACCACGCTCCAGCCCTTCCTTCACCCCACCCACTACTATCTCCGACAAGCTTTAGTTCCTGTGCCACTACAAACATCACAAACATCACAAACTAAAAGAGATAACTGTGATAGACAAGAAAAAAAGAGAACTAAGGTGCCAATAAATACATTAAATAAAAAAACACACAAGAGACTTTTCAATTAAAGAACAACAAACAGGCAGCAGATCGCCAACACACAAACCAACAGCCAGCCATGACCAGAGGAATGGCCAGACGAGGGACAGCCAGACGACACAGCGACGGCGGCAGAGCGGCCCGCAGAGGCGCCCTTGCAGCAGCAGCAGCAGCCAACAACACCAACACCAACACCAACACCGCCAATAGCAGCAGCAGCAGCAGAGCCCTCGGCGCAGGCGCCAACACCAACGCCCCAGCCAATGCAGCTCGCCGACGCCACAGCCTTCCATCGAGTGAGTACCCAGCCATTGCCATGGCCGATATATCCACGGCCACAGCCACTCCCCCTCGAGACACATCACAAAAACCGCGCCAAACGCAAAGGGAAGGGCCGATGGGACGCCGCTCTCGCTGCCGCTTTTCCCGCCTCTCACGCTCTCGGACATACAAAACCGTTCAGGAGTAACGGGAGAGGGAGAAGACGGAGGAGAGCCGGCTAGCCGACGCGCAAGAGCGGAGCGCCAAAACGGTCAACGGGCCGCCACACACACACACACGACCGGATCGAACCCGTTGCGTGTCGAACTTGGTTCGAGTTCGAGCAGCGGGTCGATCCGAGCCATAGCCCAGTCAGCACCAATACTACGACAAACAGCAGCAACTACACAACCACAATCACAGCCAATCTCACCAACACCAAAACGACGCCGCGCCCTCATCGACAGTGGGTGCGAAGATGAGGATGAGGGTGAGAGGAAGCAGGCCAGAAGACGGGGCCGCCATCACCAGCAGCGGCAGCAGCGGCCGCCAATTAGGAAGCCGAAGAAGAAAAGGCAGACAATGGAGGAGCTGGAGGCTATTGTCCAGGAGCAGCTGAGGCAGCACGAGCTGAGGGAGCAACAGCAGAAGCAGCAGAAACGGACGGCACATGCAGCCAACACCAACACAGTTGCCGATCCTGCCACTATGCCGCAATCCGCACAGCCAACACATGCCCCTGCCCCTGCCCCTGCCCCTGCCACTACTATAATTGCCAATAGCCAGACCCACAGCCATCACCAACATCGACAACAGCCAATACATAGACAATCACCAGCCATTCACACAGACAATACCACAATTAACAATAGAGATAATAATGACGCCAATACAAATACAAATACACCCGCCAATACAAACACCAACACCACCACCGCCATCACCATCACAAACACCCCTGCCACTACCACCGACGATGACATCCGGCACGGCGAATTCGGGCATCAGCCCAGCCAGGAACGTGGCTTGAGGATCCTCATCCGAAGACTCTCCCACTCCACGCCGCCGGATTGGATTCGCAGCACCATGCTGAATGAGGGGTTCACGGTTCGGTTTGTAAGGGTGATCACCGATCGATTTGATCGCAGCCGCCAATTCAACCTCTTCGAGGCTGATATCGCCCCCAAACCGGACCGTGGCCAATGCGGGGTGTTAAAGCTGCGACGCCTGGGTGGGAGGCCCGTCACGGTTGAGAGACTTGGAGTCTCCCGTGACCCTGCCCAGTGCCATCGATGTCAGGTGTTTGGCCACACCCGCGCATATTGTAGACGCGCTGCAGTTTGCATGAAATGCGCGGGCGGGCACCTGACGACGGAGTGCAGCAAGCCAAGGGCCGTCAATCCCAAATGCGCCAACTGCCAGGGCCAGCACATCAGCTCATACAAAGGATGCCCATCCTACAAGGCAGCCAGGCAGAGGCTCGTGGCCCAAAGGGTCGCCAGGGAGGAGGAGCGTCGCAGACAGCAGCCACAGCCAAGCCAACAGCGACACCAGCCAATACAACGTCGCCAGCAGCAGCCACATCCACAGCCACTCCATAATCCGCAGCAGCAACGCCAACACCAACCGGATCGGCAGCATCGGCAGCAGCATCGGTATGGCGACCAACATCCCCAGCCATCGACCAGGGGGCGCCAACACCAGAGGGTCCAGCCGATGAAGCCGATCGCGAATGATGCTCCGACGCCACGCCAACACCAGCAGCAGCAGCGGCCAGACGCCCAGTGTGATGGCAGCTGCGCTCAAAACCTGCAATTGTACGTACAGCGTATAACAGAGTTGGAAAGGAGGATCGAACGGATGGCAGAGCAGCTCACCAGATTGGCTGCAGCAGCAGCAGCAGCGGTTCCAATAGCCGCCAATGCAGCAGCAGCAGTGGCCATATCGGACGGTGAGCCGGATATGGACATGGACGACGACAGCCAATGGACCGATGAAGAGCCTTATGAGGACCTAGGTAGGTTTCTAAATGGAGAATCCAGTGGCGACTCCGAAAGCGACGGATTAAACGGCGTCTACTGATTGCGACAAATAGCAGAAGTTTAATGCCAATAAAACCTAAAAATAGAAAAAAACGAGGGGGAACGTTGTGAGTTGCTGCGGACACCGCAACTCTACGGTTATACCCGATACTAAGTCAGTATAACTCTCCTCCGGCAGACGCCGCTAATATTAAACGACACGACAAAGAGTGCGTGCGAGAGAGACAGAAAATCAGTCTGAGCGTGACGTCGGGCGCTGCGTAGCCACTGAAAATTGATTTCTTGCTTTTGGCTACAAAAATGATCCGATCTGATCCAGATTCAGCAATCTGATAGATATAGTCATTATCTATGATTCTGCGTTTTTAGTTTTCTCGAATGTGCAATATTGTGGATGCAACTGATTTTCGTCTTTTGTGGGGGCGAAAAGGGGTGGGGCGAAATTCTGAGATATACGTTTTATAGTGAGATCTAACAGAAGTGCGGATACCAAATTTGGTTACTCTAGCCTTAATAGTCTCTGAGATTTGTGGATGCCCCAGATTTTCGTCCTTTGCGCGGGCGGAAGGGGTGTGGCGAAATTTGGACACGAAACGGTCAAGGTCCGATATCACAGGAGTGTGGATACCAAATTTGGTTGCTCTGGCTCTTATAGGTTCTGAGATCCTTGAACTCATATTTTGCAATTGACAAAACCGACCATGAAACCTGTGTGCTAGAGAGAGACAGAGCGAGAAAGAATGAAATTGTTTTCTTGATTCTGGCTATAATCATTATACGATCAGATTTTGCACTGTAGAAGATATGGTCATCCTCACCGATTCTGCGTTTTTGGTTTTATCGTATCTTTAAAAATGTGGATGCCACAGATTTTCGTCCTTTGTGGGGGCGGAAGTGGGCGGGGCGAAGTTTTGAAATATTTTTAAAGCAGTGACATATCACAGAAGTCTGGATCCAAAACATCGTTGCTCTAGCTCTTATAGTCCTTGAGCACTAGGCGCTGAAGGGGACGGACGGACGGACGGACGGACGGACAGACGGACAGACAGACAGGGCTCAATCGACTCGGCTATTGATGCTGATCAAGAATATATATACTTTATGGGGTTGGTAACGATTCCTTCTGGACGTTACACACATCCACTTTTACCACAAATCTAATATACCCCAATACTCATTTTGAGTATCGGGTATAATTAAACACAATTAACAACAATCTGCAAATGACCAACAAACATACTCACCTGCTATTAAACCGACAGAGCTGCCCCTCCAGCAGCTGCCTCGCCACTCCTGGAACTCTCTTGAGGCATAATGGGCGTAATTTGGAGGCCTCATCAGCAGCACTGCCGTCAATTCCAACAGAAGTCCAGAGGCCAGCCACTAAAATACAAAGGAAAACAGTCAATACACGCCAACACGAAAAAAAAAAAAACGCCCAAAACACACAAAAACACACGTACCTGCCAATCACCAGACAGAGCTGCCCCCACAGCAGCTGCCTCGCCATGAACATCATCAATTTTCTGCCAAAGGAGCGGAAAAGGAGGCCTTTTTTGAACCGATGACGAACGTGGCCGAGGAGGCCAGGCCAACTCTGCTGACAACGCATCCTGGTGGCCGGACCAGCAGCCACTCGGATGCGGCCAATCAACAAGTAAATCGACAACGTATCCTGGTGGCCGGACCAGTTGCCACTTGGATGCGGCCAATAATACTGACAGTCTGACATCACACACCGATGTCAACGCCAACACACTGGACAACGCATCTCGGGTGGCCGGACCAGTGCCACTCGGTCTGCTGCATTAAACCAACAGACAGATGCAACGTGGGCGGCCGGACTAGAGCCGCTCGCCATCTCCAACTTTGCCCACGATGCACGCCAACACCATCAATCCAGCCATCGCCACTAAACAACACACAGGGGGACAACAGAGCCGGCCGGTATACAGCGTAATGTTCGCATTGCGTTTGTTATGCCGGCCGGTGCTTCGTTGTAGTTGTCCTCCTGTTAGAAATAAAATAAATATAATTAATATGTTTATATGTGTGTAAATGTATGTCAATTATCGTTTATTTTACCTCGTCTGCATCAATGTATTTGTTGTAGATGTCTATCCTGTTGTTTTTTGTAGTTTGTGCATGTCCGTAGATAGTTTTAGTTACTTACCTGTGATATTAGAATTAAGTTTTTGTAAATTAATTTAGTTTTTCTGTAGTTAATTGTATATTTTTCGTAGTTTTCTAATTAGTTTTACCTTCTTACTCTTCTTCCCAACCTATCTGCCATTCCCATAATTCCCCTTGACACGTGGTATTACCAAAAATACCACGCAAATACCAGACTATGACCGATAACACACCAAAAAGCCATTTCAAATTTAAAATGCATTTATCAATGCCCAGTGTGTTATCGGTCGCAAATTCGGCAATTTATGCCCAGCCAATTCCTCCCCACCCCCTACCCACTTCAAATGCCTCTAAATGCAAAATGCGGTTGAGCAGGAGCAAAATTAACACTGCCAACCTCCGCCACTCTGCCAAACGCCCCAATAAAGCCATTTCAACCGCCCATATGATGCTATGCGGTCGACTCTTCGGAGCGTCACGCGCCCGGATCGAAAGATCCGGAAGTTTACAGTATCCGGGCGGTTATACGGGAGCAGGCATTTATCCCCCCCCCCCCCCCCATCCTATCCCATCCCCCAACAACAGAGCAGCCACTACACACAGCACAAACATAAGACACTGGCCGCTAACCAACGACAACGACAACACACACAGCCACTAAAACAAACGGCTATTCCAATTCTCCATTGCCTACTTATCGGTGCTGCTGCCCTCGGACCACTTTCATCTCACTCAATATTGGGGTGAGTGAAAGTGGAACCGGGGTGAGAGCACCGGTAAATGACGATCGGCGATCGGTCCAGTCGAGTTGAGGGGGAGAGTATGGGAGTTGGCGGACATGTGAGAGTTCCACCATGAACCTCGTCCGCCACTCTCATCTCGTCCATCCGCTCGAGAGGTCGCGATCTTCGGACGTGCCAGAACCGTTTCGTGTCGTGTCGCTTTTTTCGTTGTTCTGTGCCGTGTCGCCATTGACGTTTTCTTTTTCTGTGTTGCCCTGATTTCTTTTGTGGTGTCTGTTGTGTGCCGTGCCGTGCCGTGCCGCCCTTCCTCCACCACACCCATTAATTACCTTGACAAGCTTTTGTTCCAGTCAACATCATAAAACAAAAAAGAATAAAAGTGCCAATAAATACTTTAAACACAAACACACACACACAAGAGACTTTTCAATTAAAAACAACAAACAGGCAGCAGATCGCCAACACACAACCCAACAGCCAGCCATGACCAGAGGAATGGCCAGACGAGGGTCAACCAGACGCCACAGCGACGGCGGCAGAGCGGCCCGCAGAGGAGCCCTAGCAGCAGCAGCAGCAGCCAACAACACCAACACAAACACCGCCAATAGCAGCAGCAGCAGCAGAGCCCTCGGCGCAGGCGCCACCACCAACGCCCCAGCCAATGCACAGCGCCGACGCCACAGCCATCCATCGAGTGAGTACAAAGCCATTGCCATGGCCGAGTTGGCCACGGCCACAGCCACTCCCCCCTCGAGCCGCATCGCAAAAACCGCGCCAACCACAAAGGGAAAGGCCGAAAAGACGCCGCTCTCACTGCCACTTTTCCCGCCTCTCACGCTCTTGGACGCACAAAACTGTTCAGGAGTAACGGGAGAGGGAGAAGACGGAGGAGAGCCGGCAAGCCGACGCGCAAGAGCGGAGCGCCAAAACGGCCAACGGGCCGCCACACACACACACACGACCGGATCGAACCTGTTGCGAGTCGAACCTGGTTCGAGCTCGAGCAGCGGGTCGATCCGAGCCATAGCCCAGCCTACACAAATGCCACCAATCCCACCAACACCAAAACGACGCCGCGCCCTCATCGACAGTGGGAGCGAAGATGAGGATGAGGGAGAGAGGAAGCAGGCCAGGCATGAGAGACGGGTGTGACCCAGTGGAGCGGCAACAGGCGCCAGCATCTGTGTCGTCGTTGGAAATGGCAGCTGTTGGTTCCGATTGGCGTGACGTCACGGCCATGGTCAGGCGGCAGCGTCATCAAAGAAGGCCTCCTTTTCCATCCCTTTGGCAGGAAATTGTCATTGTTGATGGCGAGGCAGCTTCTTGATGGTCAGCTCTGTCTGGTGATTGGCAGGTACGTGTGATTTTTGTGTGTTTTGGCCGTTTTTCGTTGTTGTCCGTATTGACGTCTCTTTCCTTTGTTGCAGTGGCTGTCTCTGGATCGACGATTGGGCACATCAATAGGCGCCGCCCGATCGCATGCTTTCGCGTGCGCTGGCGATTTGGGCCCTCCACACTTGGCCCAGACCCTCCAGATCGTCGAATGGATCGTGGTCGGTCCACTCGTCGTCATCATCGTCATTAATTGCTTCGCAGTCCATATCGGGTTCGGATTCCGATATGGCTGCGGCGTCAAAGTGCGTATTTGGTGCTGGTCGTGGTGATGGCTGTGTGGATGCTGCTGCTGCTGTTGTTGTCCGTTGTGGCGGCACTCCTCCCGTGCTCTCGTCCCTTGCCTGCAGCAGGTTTGTCAGTTTCGTTGAAATTGCTGCCAGTTTTTCTTCCAGCTCTCTAATTTTACCGGCATATCTTTTCAGATTATGGGCACAGCTCCCATCGCACTGGACGCCTGGCTGCTGCTGTAGCTGGGGTTGGCGTGGCGTCGGAGCACGATTTGGGATCGGCTGCATCGGCTGGACCCTTTGGTATTGGCGCCCCTCGGCCAGTGGCTGGGGATGTTGGTCGCGATGCTGTAGCTGTTGCCGATGCTGCCGACCCGGACCGCGTTGGCGTTGCTGCTGCGGCTGTGAGTGGAGTGGCTGTGTGGGTGGCTGCTGCTGCAACTGTCGCTGTAGTGGCTGCTGGTGACGTTGTGGTGGCTGCTGGATACGATGTGCTGGCTGTTGCTGCTGTATTGGCTGCTGCATTGGCTGTGGCTGTTGCCGTATTGGCTGAGGCTGCTGCTGCTGCCGTCGATGCTCCTGGACAGCGACCCTGTGGGCCAGGAGCCGCTGCCTGGCTGCCTTGTAGGCGCTGCAGCCCTTGTAGGCGCTGATGTGCTGGCCCTGGCAGTTGGCGCACTTGGGAGCAACGTTCCTTGGCTTGCTGCACTCCGTCGTCAGGTGTCCACCCGCGCATTTCATGCAAACTGCAGCGCGTCTACAATATGCGCGGGTGTGGCCAAACACCTGACATCGATGGCACTGGGCAGGGTCACGGGAGACTCCAAGTCTCTCAACCGTGACGGGCCTCCCACCCAGGCGTCGCAGCTTCAACACCCCGCATTGGCCACGGTCCGGTTTGGGGGCGATCTCAGCCTCAAAGAGATTGAATTGGCGGCTGTGATCGAATCGATCGGTGATTGCCCTTACAAACCGAACCGTGAACAGCATACTCGTTCAGCATACTGCTGCGAATCCAATCCGGCGGCATGGAGTGGGAGAGTCCTCGGATGAGGATCATCAAGCCACGTTCCTGGCTGGGCTGATGCCCGAATTCGCCGTGCCGGATGTCATCGTCGGTGGTAGTGGCAGGGGTGTTTGTGATGGTGATGGCGGTGGTGGTGTTGGTATTGGTCTTGGCAGGTGTATTTGTAATTGTAATTGCGTTGGCGTCATTATTTGTATTGATATTGTCAGTATTGTCTATGTGAATGGCTGGTGATTGTCTATGTATTGGCCTTTGTCGATGTTGGTGATGGCTGTGGGTCTGGCTATTGGCATTTATAGTAGTGGCAGGGGCATGGGCAGGGGCAGGGGCATGTGTTCGCTGTGCAGATTGCGGCATAGTGGCAGGAGCGGCAACTGTGTTGGTGTTGGCTGTATTTGTTGTCCGTTTCTGCTGCCTCTGTTGTTGCTGCCGCAGCTCGTGCTGCCTCAACTGCTCCCGGACAATAGCCTCTAGCTCCTCCAGTGTCTGCCTTTTCTTCTTCGGCTTCCCAATTGGCGCCCGCTGCTGCCGGTGCTGGTGATGGCGGCCCCGTCGTCTGGCCTGCTTCCTCTCACCCTCACCCTCATCGTCACTCCCACTGTCGATGAGGGCGCGGCGTCGTTTTGGTGTTGGTGGGATTGGTGGTATTTGTGCAGGCTGGGCATTGGCACGGATCGACCCGCTGCTCGAACTCGAACCAGGTTCGACCCGCAACAGGTTCGATCCGGTCGTGTGTGTGTGTGTGTGGCTGCCCGTTGGCCGTTTTGGCGCTCCGCTCTTGCGCGTCGGCTTGCCGGCTCTCCTCCGTCTTCTCCCTCTCCCGTTACTCCTGAACAGTTTTGTGCTTCCAAGAGCGTGAGAGGCGGGAAAAGTGGCAGTGAGAGCGGCGTCTTTTCGGCCTTTCTCTTTGTGGTTGGCGCGGTTTTTGTGACGGGTCTCGAGGGGGGAGTGGCTGTGGCCGTGGATATATCGGCCATGGCAATGGCTGGGTACTCACTCGATGGAAGGCTGTGGCGTCGGCGCTCTGCATTGGCTGGGGCGTTGGTGTTGGCGCCTGCGCCGAGGGCTCTGCTGCTGCTGCTGCTATTGGCGGTGTTGGTGTTGGTGTTGTTGGCTGCTGCTGCTGCTGCTAGGGCGCCTCTGCGGGCCGCACTGCCGCCGTCGCTGTGTCGTCTGGTTGACCCTCGTCTGGCCATTCCTCTGGTCATGGCTGGCTGTTGGTTTGTGTGTTGGCGATCTGCTGCCTGTTTGTTGTTTTTTAATTGAAAAGTCTCTTGTGTGTGTGTGTTTGTGTTTAATGTATTTATTGGCACTTTTATTCTCTTTTTGGTTTGTGATGTGGACGGGAGCAAAAGTTTGTCAAGGTAAGTAATGGGTGTGGTGGAGGAAGGGCGGCACGGCACGGCACGGCACACGACAGACACCACAAAAAGAAAACAGGGCAACACAGAAAAAAAACGTCAATGGCGACACGGCACAGATCGATAGATCATGTTCACCGAAAATGGAATCTTTCCCATAGGCGATGGCCTTTTGGATGTAGATGCCGAACGCTTTAACGGATTGCTCGTGTCGCATGACATCAACGAGATCTACGAGGTGGAACAGACGCCGTTTGCCAGGGGCAAATTCGCCGCCGTTCGCCGTGCCATTCACAAGAACACGGGCTCCCATTTCGCGGCAAAGTTCTTGAAGCGACGCCGACGCGCACAGAGCAGCGACAAGGAGATCAAACACGAGATCGCCGTCCTAATACTCTGCGAGGGCGAGGAGAACATTGTCAATCTGAATGCGGTGCACGAGACCCGTTCGGACACAGCCCTGCTGCTGGAACTGGCCACTGGTGGCGAGCTGCAGACCATACTGGACAACGAGGAGTGCCTGACAGAGGCCCAGGCCCGCCACTGCATGCGAGAGGTGCTGAAGGCTCTCAAGTTTCTCCACGACCGATCCATTGCCCACCTGGACCTCAAGCCACAGAACATTTTGCTCGCCGGCGAGCGTATAGAAGATGGCCTCAAGCTCTGTGACTTTGGGATCTCGCGCGTTGTGTGCGAGGGCATCAATGTCCGCGAGATGGCCGGCACACCCGACTCCGTGGCCCCCGAGGTGCTCCAGTCCGAGCCACTCTCCCTGCTGACGGACATCTGGTCCGTGGGCGTTCTCACCTATGTCTTGCTCTCCGGCTTCTCGCCCTTTGGCGGGAACACCAAGCAGGAGACCTTCCTCAATATCTCGCAGTGTGCGCTCACCTTTCCGGACAACCTATTCGGTGGCGTCTCGCCAGTGGCCATCGATTTCATACACCGCGCATTGCGAATTAAGCCAAACGATCGCATGAGTGCCGCTGGATGCCTGGAACATGTCTGGCTGAAGGATGAGAGCTCGATGGATAGACAAATGTATCTGCAGGCTCAGAGCGATGCTGAAGAGGAAGAGGAAGAGGAGGAGAAAGAAGACGACCTTGAGGATGAGGAAGTGGAGAAGCCAGTGGCCGAGGAGAAGGCAGAGGAGCAGGAACAGCAGCAGCAGTCACAGGAACAACAAAAGCAACAGAAGCCAAGCAGTGGCAGCAACAAACCCACGCACAATGGCCACCATCGGGCCCACAGCAATGGGAGCAGTAGCAGCATCTCAAAAATACCCATTGCCACCGGGAAGCTCCTGGGAAGCCCCATAAGCAGCACCAGCACCAGCACCAGCACAGAGACAGCCATACACACGCTGACCAGCAATGGACACGGACAGAGCAACACGGTCTGCCTGTCCGCCAAGCCCACTCAGATCGTGACACCCACACGTCGAGCCTCCGACTCGGACAAGGAGAACACATACACGGCGACATTTGTGAAGAAGCCCCCGGTGCAGGCCACCATCCAGCTGGGCAGCAACGGCCTCGACGAGTTCGCCACAGTGGTGGCCACCCTGACACTCTTTCCCGATGCGCCCACCACACCGAAAGTGATCCGCAAGGCACCCACGGGAGAGTCCCATGGATCGGCCACCTCGGTGAAGGCTCTGGTCAAGAAGTTTCAGCTGGAGGAGACGCTAGTCTGCCCCGGACACAGCAGCACCAGCAGCCACAACGGCCACAGTCCCGTCAACGGGTGCGGCGGCAGTAGCGGGAGCAGCAACGGCAACAATATGCGACGCAGTGCAGGGGGAAACAGCAGCAACATCAGCTACTCGGCAGCAGCCGCGACAGCAGCACGAATGAACAGCATTCGCCGCGCCTCCGACCCGCTGATGGCCGTCTATAAGAAGCAGCCACAGAACAGCGGCGCCAGCAGCAATAGTTCCAGCAGCAACAGCAACAATCCCAGCCCCGGCAGCAGTCCCAGCTCGGGCAGCACGGCCACCCTGCTCCTGAATAGCCATCGCCTGGCGTCCGCGTCCGCGTCCGGGCCAGCCAGCACGGTCGCCAGCACCGCTGTAGCCTCAAGCAGCAGCACCAAAGCTACTGCCACTGCCCACCATCTGCACCACCACCACATGCACCACGACAACACGAAAAACGGCCAAAACACATGAAATCCACACTTACCTGCCAATCACCAGACAGAGCTGCCCAGCAGGAAGCTGCCTCGCCATCAACACTGACAATTTCTGCCAAAGGGAAGGAAAAGGAGGCCCCTTTCTGATGACGTTGCCGCCTGACCATGGCCGTGACGTCACGCCACTCCAAACATACTGCTGCCATTCTCCACTGGGTCGCACCCGTCTCTCATGCCAATTATGTGAGGGCGGGATGGCCTGGTGTTGAGCCGCCGGACGCCAGCAAATCCTGCAAAAGAAGAAGGAGAATCAGGAGAGAGGCTGCCAATAAACACATATACTCACCTGCAAACGCCTCTCACGCCAACACAAACCAGACAAGGGTCGCCAGCAACAGCATCCAAACGCCGACAAGTACCTGCAAATAAACACAAATTAAAATCACGCCAAAGCAAACACCTCCTCAACTGGGTGGCCGGACCACCAGCCACTCAAAACGCCGTTACAAATTGACGAACGTGGCCGAGGAGGCCAGGCCAATTCTACTGACAACGCATCCTGGGTGGCCGGACCAGCAGCCATTGGCATTTGGCCAACAACAATACAATCGACAACGTATCCTAATGGCCGGACCAGCAGCCACTTGGATGCGGCCAATATCACGATTCGTTGGCATCACTTTTCGATGCCAATGCCAACACACTGGACAATGCATCTTCGGGTGGCCGGACCAGTGCCACTCGGTCTGCTGCACCAAACCAACAGACAGATGCAACGTGGGCGGCCGGACCAGAGCCGCTCGCCATCAACACCATCATTGCCCACGATGCACGCCAATACTCATAACCAGCCAGCCAATAAACAACACACAGGGGGACAACAGAGCCGGCCGGTATACGGCGTAATGTTCGCATTGCGTTTGTTATGCCGGCCGGTGCTTCGTTGTAGTTGTCCTCCTGTTAGAAATAAAATAAATATAATTAATATGTTTATATGTTGTAAATGTATGTCAATTATCGTTTATTTTACCTCGCCCATAGTTTTAGTACTTGCCTGTGATATTAGGAATAAGTTTTTGTAAATTAATGTAGTTTTCTGTAGATAATTGTATATTTTTCGTAGTTTTCTAATTAGTTTTACCTTCTTACTCTTCTTCCCAACCTATCTGCCATTCCCATAATTCGCCTTGACACGTGGTATTACCAAAAATACCACGCAAATACCAGACTATGACCGATAACACACCAAAAAGCCATTTCAAATTTAAAATGCATTTATCAATGCCCAGTGTGTTATCGGTCGCAAATTCGGCAATTTATGCCCCGCCAATTCCTCCCCTCCCCCTCCCCACTTCAAATGCCACTAAATTCCAAATGCGGTTGAGCAGGAGCAAAATTAACACTGCCAACCTCCGCCACTCTGCCAAACGCCCCAATAAAGCCATTTCAACCGCCCATATGATGCTATGCGGTCGACTCTTCGGAGCGTCACGCGCCCGGATCGAAAGATCCGGAAGTTTACAGTATCCGGGCGGTTATACGGGAGCAGGCATTTATCCCCCCCCCCCCCCCCCCCCCCCCCATCCTATCCCATCCCCAACAACAGAGCAGCCACTACACACAGCACAAACATAAGACACTGGCCACTAACCAACGACAACGACAACACACACAGCCACTAAAACAAACGGCTATTCCAATTCTCCATTTCCTTCTTATCGGTGCTGCTGCCCTCGGACCACTTTCATCTCACTCAATATTGGGGTGAGTGAAAGTGGAACCGGGGGTGAGAGCACCGGTAAATGACGATCGGCGATCGGGCCAGTCGAGTTGAGGAGGAGAGTATGGGAGTTGGCGGACATGTGAGAGTACCACCATGAACCTCGTCCGCCACTCTCATCTCGTCCACCCGCTCGAGAGGTCGCGATCGTCGGACGTGCCAAAACCGTTTCGTGTGGTTTTTTTGTGTGGCCGTTTTTCCGTTGTCTTGCTGTTGTGCTTTGTTTTCTTTTTTGTGGTGTCTGTCGTGTGCCGTGCCGTGCCGTGCCGTGCCGTGCCCCCGCTCCCTCCACTCGACAAACTTTCTGCTCCCCAATAAATGTGATAAATTTTAATCGCCAATAAATAACATTAAGTTATGAAAACACAAACCTAACGAGAGACAAACTGTGTAAAGAGACAGAAAGTGCCAATAAATACATTAAACACAAACACACACACACAAGAGACTTTTCAGTAAGGGAAAACAACAAACAGACAGCAAATCGCCAATACACAAACTAACAACAACTATGACGAGAGGAATGGCCAGACGAGGGTCAACCAGACGCCACAGCGACGGCGGCAGAGCGGCCCGCAGAGGCGCCCTAGCAGCAGCAGCAGCCAGTGTGTTGGCATTGGCATCGAAAAGTGATGCCAACGAATCGTGATATTGGCCGCATCCAAGTGGCTGCTGGTCCGGCCATTAGGATACGTTGTCGATTGTATTGTTGTTGGCCGCATCCGAGTGGCTGCTGGTCCGGCCACCCAGGATGCGTTGTCAGTAGAATTGGCCTGGCCTCCTCGGCCACGTTCGTCAATTTGTAACGGCGTTTTGAGTGGCTGGTGGTCCGGCCACCCAGTTGAGGAGGTGTTTGCTTTGGCGTGATTTTAATTTGTGTTTATTTGCAGGTACTTGTCGGCGTTTGGATGCTGTTGCTGGCGACCCTTGTCTGGTTTGTGTTGGCGTGAGAGGCGTTTGCAGGTGAGTATATGTGTTTATTGGCAGCCTCTCTCCTGATTCTCCTTCTTCTTTTGCAGGATTTGCTGGCGTCCGGCGGCTCAACACCAGGCCATCCCGCCCTCACATAATTGGCATGAGAGACGGGTGCGACCCAGTGGAGAATGGCAGCAGTATGTTTGGAGTGGCGTGACGTCACGGCCATGGTCAGGCGGCAACGTCATCAGAAAGGGGCCTCCTTTTCCTTCCCTTTGGCAGAAATTGTCAGTGTTGATGGCGAGGCAGCTTCCTGCTGGGCAGCTCTGTCTGGTGATTGGCAGGTAAGTGTGGATTTCATGTGTTTTGGCCGTTTTTCGTGTTGTCGTGGTGCATGTGGTGGTGGTGCAGATGGTGGGCAGTGGCAGCAGCTTTGGTGCTGCTGCTTGAGGCTACAGCGGTGCTGGCGACCGTGCTGGCTGGCCCGGACGCGGACGCGGACGCCAGGCGATGGCTATTCAGGAGCAGGGTGGCCGTGCTGCCCGAGCTGGGACTGCTGCCGGGGCTGGGATTGTTGCTGTTGCTGCTGGAACTATTGCTGCTGGCGCCGCTGTTCTGTGGCTGCTTCTTATAGACGGCCATCAGCGGGTCGGAGGCGCGGCGAATGCTGTTCATTCGTGCTGCTGTCGCGGCTGCTGCCGAGTAGCTGATGTTGCTGCTGTTTCCCCCTGCACTGCGTCGCATATTGTTGCCGTTGCTGCTCCCGCTACTGCCGCCGCACCCGTTGACGGGACTGTGGCCGTTGTGGCTGCTGGTGCTGCTGTGTCCGGGGCAGACTAGCGTCTCCTCCAGCTGAAACTTCTTGACCAGAGCCTTCACCGAGGTGGCCGATCCATGGGACTCTCCCGTGGGTGCCTTGCGGATCACTTTCGGTGTGGTGGGCGCATCGGGAAAGAGTGTCAGGGTGGCCACCACTGTGGCGAACTCGTCGAGGCCGTTGCTGCCCAGCTGGATGGTGGCCTGCACCGGGGGCTTCTTCACAAATGTCGCCGTGTATGTGTTCTCCTTGTCCGAGTCGGAGGCTCGACGTGTGGGTGTCACGATCTGAGTGGGCTTGGCGGACAGGCAGACCGTGTTGCTCTGTCCGTGTCCATTGCTGGTCAGCGTGTGTATGGCTGTCTCTGTGCTGGTGCTGGTGCTGGTGCTGCTTATGGGGCTTCCCAGGAGCTTCCCGGTGGCAATGGGTATTTTTGAGATGCTGCTACTGCTCCCATTGCTGTGGGCCCGATGGTGGCCATTGTGCGTGGGTTTGTTGCTGCCACTGCTTGGCTTCTGTTGCTTTTGTTGTTCCTGTGACTGCTGCTGCTGTTCCTGCTCCTCTGCCTTCTCCTCGGCCACTGGCTTCTCCACTTCCTCATCCTCAAGGTCGTCTTCTTTCTCCTCCTCTTCCTCTTCCTCTTCAGCATCGCTCTGAGCCTGCAGATACATTTGTCTATCCATCGAGCTCTCATCCTTCAGCCAGACATGTTCCAGGCATCCAGCGGCACTCATGCGATCGTTTGGCTTAATTCGCAATGCGCGGTGTATGAAATCGATGGCCACTGGCGAGACGCCACCGAATAGGTTGTCCGGAAAGGTGAGCGCACACTGCGAGATATTGAGGAAGGTCTCCTGCTTGGTGTTCCCGCCAAAGGGCGAGAAGCCGGAGAGCAAGACATAGGTGAGAACGCCCACGGACCAGATGTCCGTCAGCAGGGAGAGTGGCTCGTACTGGAGCACCTCGGGGGCCACGTAGTCGGGTGTGCCGGCCATCTCGCGGACATTGATGCCCTCGCGCACAACGCGCTAGATCCCAAAGTCACAGAGCTTGAGGCCATCTTCTATACGCTCGCCGGCGAGCAAAATGTTCTGTGGCTTGAGGTCCAGGTGGGCAATGGATCGGTCGTGGAGAAACTTGAGAGCCTTCAGCACCTCTCGCATGCAGTGGCGGGCCTGGGCCTCTGTCAGGCACTCCTCGTTGTCCAGTATGGTCTGCAGCTCGCCACCAGTGGCCAGTTCCAGCAGCAGGGCTGTGTCCGAACGGGTCTCGTGCACCGCATTCAGATTGACAATGTTCTCCTCGCCCTCGCAGAGTATTAGGACGGCGATCTCGTGTTTGATCTCCTTGTCGCTGCTCTGTGCGCGTCGGCGTCGCTTCAAGAACTTTGCCGCGAAATGGGAGCCCGTGTTCTTGTGAATGGCACGGCGAACGGCGGCGAATTTGCCCCTGGCAAACGGCGTCTGTTCCACCTCGTAGATCTCGTTGATGTCATGCGACACGAGCAATCCGTTAAAGCGTTCGGCATCTACATCCAAAAGGCCATCGCCTATGGGAAAGATTCCATTTTCGGTGAACATGATCTATCGATCTGTGCCGTGTCGCCATTGACGTTTTTTTTTCTGTGTTGCCCTGTTTTCTTTTTGTGGTGTCTGTCGTGTGCCGTGCCGTGCCGTGCCGCCCTTCCTCCACCACACCCATTACTTACCTTGACAAACTTTTGCTCCCGTCCACATCACAAACCAAAAAGAGAATAAAAGTGCCAATAAATACATTAAACACAAACACACACACACAAGAGACTTTTCAATTAAAAAACAACAAACAGGCAGCAGATCGCCAACACACAAACCAACAGCCAGCCATGACCAGAGGAATGGCCAGACGAGGGTCAACCAGACGACACAGCGACGGCGGCAGTGCGGCCCGCAGAGGCGCCCTAGCAGCAGCAGCAGCAGCCAACAACACCAACACCAACACCGCCAATAGCAGCAGCAGCAGCAGAGCCCTCGGCGCATGCGCCAACACCAACGCCCCAGCCAATGCAGAGCGCCGACGCCACAGCCTTCCATCGAGTGAGTACCCAGCCATTGCCATGGCCGATATATCCACGGCCACAGCCACTCCCCCCTCGAGACCCGTCACAAAAACCGCGCCAACCACAAAGAGAAAGGCCGAAAAGACGCCGCTCTCACTGCCACTTTTCCCGCCTCTCACGCTCTTGGAAGCACAAAACTGTTCAGGAGTAACGGGAGAGGGAGAAGACGGAGGAGAGCCGGCAAGCCGACGCGCAAGAGCGGAGCGCCAAAACGGCCAACGGGCAGCCACACACACACACACACGACCGGATCGAACCTGTTGCGGGTCGAACCTGGTTCGAGTTCGAGCAGCGGGTCGATCCGTGCCAATGCCCAGCCTGCACAAATACCACCAATCCCACCAACACCAAAACGACGCCGCGCCCTCATCGACAGTGGGAGTGACGATGAGGGTGAGGGTGAGAGGAAGCAGGCCAGACGACGGGGCCGCCATCACCAGCACCGGCAGCAGCGGCCGCCAATTGGGAAGCCGAAGAAGAAAAGGCAGACACTGGAGGAGCTAGAGGCTATTGTCCGGGAGCAGTTGAGGCAGCACGAGCTGCGGCAGCAACAACAGAGGCAGCAGAAACGGACAACAAATACAGCCAACACCAACACAGTTGCCGCTCCTGCCACTATGCCGCAATCTGCACAGCGAACACATGCCCCTGCCCCTGCCCATGCCCCTGCCACTACTATAAATGCCAATAGCCAGACCCACAGCCATCACCAACATCGACAAAGGCCAATACATAGACAATCACCAGCCATTCACATAGACAATACTGACAATATCAATACAAATAATGACGCCAACGCAATTACAATTACAAATACACCTGCCAAGACCAATACCAACACCACCACCGCCATCACCATCACAAACACCCCTGCCACTACCACCGACGATGACATCCGGCACGGCGAATTCGGGCATCAGCCCAGCCAGGAACGTGGCTTGATGATCCTCATCCGAGGACTCTCCCACTCCATGCCGCCGGATTGGATTCGCAGCAGTATGCTGAACGAGTATGCTGTTCACGGTTCGGTTTGTAAGGGCAATCACCGATCGATTCGATCACAGCCGCCAATTCAATCTCTTTGAGGCTGAGATCGCCCCCAAACCGGACCGTGGCCAATGCGGGGTGTTGAAGCTGCGACGCCTGGGTGGGAGGCCCGTCACGGTTGAGAGACTTGGAGTCTCCCGTGACCCTGCCCAGTGCCATCGATGTCAGGTGTTTGGCCACACCCGCGCATATTGTAGACGCGCTGCAGTTTGCATGAAATGCGCGGGTGGACACCTGACGACGGAGTGCAGCAAGCCAAGGAACGTTGCTCCCAAGTGCGCCAACTGCCAGGGCCAGCACATCAGCGCCTACAAGGGCTGCAGCGCCTACAAGGCAGCCAGGCAGCGGCTCCTGGCCCACAGGGTCGCTGTCCAGGAGCATCGACGGCAGCAGCAGCAGCCTCAGCCAATACGGCAACAGCCACAGCCAATGCAGCAGCCAATACAGCAGCAACAGCCAGCACATCGTATCCAGCAGCCACCACAACGTCACCAGCAGCCACTACAGCGACAGTTGCAGCAGCAGCCACCCACACAGCCACTCCACTCACAGCCGCAGCAGCAACGCCAACGCGGTCCGGGTCGGCAGCATCGGCAACAGCTACAGCATCGCGACCAAAATCCCCAGCCACTGGCCGAGGGGCGCCAATACCAAAGGGTCCAGCCGATGCAGCCGATCCCAAATCGTGCTCCGACGCCACGCCAACCCCAGCTACAGCAGCAGCCAGGCGTCCAGTGCGATGGGAGCTGTGCCCATAATCTGAAAAGATATGCCGGTAAAATTAGAGAGCTGGAAGAAAAACTGGCAGCAATTTCAACGAAACTGACAAACCTGCTGCAGGCAAGGGACGAGAGCACGGGAGGAGTGCCGCCACAACGGACAACAACAGCAGCAGCAGCATCCACACAGCCATCACCACGACCAGCACCAAATACGCACTTTGACGCCGCAGCCATATCGGAATCCGAACCCGATATGGACTGCGAAGCAATTAATGACGATGATGACGACGAGTGGACCGACCACGATCCATTCGACGATCTGGAGGGTCTGGGCCAAGTGTGGAGGGCCCAAATCGCCAGCGCACGCGAAAGCATGCGATCGGGCGGCGCCTATTGATGTGCCCAATCGTCGATCCAGAGACAGCCACTGCAACAAAGGAAAGAGACGTCAATACGGACAACAACGAAAAACGGCCAAAACACACAAAAATCACACGTACCTGCCAATCACCAGACAGAGCTGACCATCAAGAAGCTGCCTCGCCATCAACAATGACAATTTCCTGCCAAAGGGATGGAAAAGGAGGCCTTCTTTGATGACGCTGCCGCCTGACCATGGCCGTGACGTCACGCCAATCGGAACCAACAGCTGCCATTTCCAACGACGACACAGATGCTGGCGCCTGTTGCCGCTCCACTGGGTCACACCCGTCTCTCATGCCTGGCCTGCTTCCTCTCTCCCTCATCCTCATCTTCGCTCCCACTGTCGATGAGGGCGCGGCGTCGTTTTGGTGTTGGTGGGATTGGTGGCATTTGTGTAGGCTGGGCTATGGCTCGGATCGACCCGCTGCTCGAGCTCGAACCAGGTTCGACTCGCAACAGGTTCGATCCGGTCGTGTGTGTGTGTGTGGCGGCCCGTTGGCCGTTTTGGCGCTCCGCTCTTGCGCGTCGGCTTGCCGGCTCTCCTCCGTCTTCTCCCTCTCCCGTTACTCCTGAACAGTTTTGTGCGTCCAAGAGCGTGAGAGGCGGGAAAAGTGGCAGTGAGAGCGGCGTCTTTTCGGCCTTTCCCTTTGTGGTTGGCGCGGTTTTTGCGATGCGGCTCGAGGGGGAGTGGCTGTGGCCGTGGCTATATCGGCCATGGCAATGGCTTTGTACTCACTCGATGGATGGCTGTGGCGTCGGCGCTGTGCATTGGCTGGGGCGTTGGTGGTGGCGCCTGCGCCGAGGGCTCTGCTGCTGCTGCTGCTATTGGCGGTGTTTGTGTTGGTGTTGTTGGCTGCTGCTGCTGCTGCTAGGGCTCCTCTGCGGGCCGCTCTGCCGCCGTCGCTGTGGCGTCTGGTTGACCCTCGTCTGGCCATTCCTCTGGTCATGGCTGGCTGTTGGGTTGTGTGTTGGCGATCTGCTGCCTGTTTGTTGTTTTTAATTGAAAAGTCTCTTGTGTGTGTGTGTTTGTGTTTAAAGTATTTATTGGCACTTTTATTCTTTTTTGTTTTATGATGTTGACTGGAACAAAAGCTTGTCAAGGTAATTAATGGGTGTGGTGGAGGAAGGGCGGCACGGCACGGCACGGCACACAACAGACACCACAAAAGAAATCAGGGCAACACAGAAAAAGAAAACGTCAATGGCGACACGGCACAGAACAACGAAAAAAGCGACACGACACGAAACGGTTCTGGCACGTCCGACGATCGCGACCTCTCGAGCGGGTGGACGAGATGAGAGTGGCGGACGAGGTTCATGGTGGAACTCTCACATGTCCGCCAACTCCCATACTCTCCCCTCAACTCGACTGGACCGATCGCCGATCGTCATTTACCGGTGCTCTCACCCCCGGTTCCACTTTCACTCACCCCAATATTGAGTGAGATGAAAGTGGTCCGAGGGCAGCAGCACCGATAAGTAGGCAATGGAGAATTGGAATAGCCGTTTGTTTTAGTGGCTGTGTGTGTTGTCGTTGTCGTTGGTTAGCGGCCAGTGTCTTATGTTTGTGCTGTGTGTAGTGGCTGCTCTGTTGTTGGGGGATGGGATAGGATGGGGGGGGGGGGGGGATAAATGCCTGCTCCCGTATAACCGCCCGGATACTGTAAACTTCCGGATCTTTCGATCCGGGCGCGTGACGCTCCGAAGAGTCGACCGCATAGCATCATATGGGCGGTTGAAATGGCTTTATTGGGGCGTTTGGCAGAGTGGCGGAGGTTGGCAGTGTTAATTTTGCTCCTGCTCAACCGCATTTTGCATTTAGAGGCATTTGAAGTGGGTAGGGGGTGGGGAGGAATTGGCTGGGCATAAATTGCCGAATTTGCGACCGATAACACACTGGGCATTGATAAATGCATTTTAAATTTGAAATGGCTTTTTGGTGTGTTATCGGTCATAGTCTGGTATTTGCGTGGTATTTTTGGTAATACCACGTGTCAAGGGGAATTATGGGAATGGCAGATAGGTTGGGAAGAAGAGTAAGAAGGTAAAACTAATTAGAAAACTACGAAAAATATACAATTAACTACAGAAAAACTAAATTAATTTACAAAAACTTAATTCTAATATCACAGGTAAGTAACTAAAACTATCTACGGACATGCAAAAACTACAAAAAACAACAGGATAGACATCTACAACAAATACATTGATGCAGACGAGGTAAAATAAACGATAATTGACATACATTTACACACATATAAACATATTAATTATATTTATTTTATTTCTAACAGGAGGACAACTACAACGAAGCACCGGCCGGCATAACAAACGCAATGCGAACATTACGCTGTATACCGGCCGGCTCTGTTGTCCCCCTGTGTGTTGTTTAGTGGCGATGGCTGGATTGATGGTGTTGGCGTGCATCGTGGGCAAAGTTGGAGATGGCGAGCGGCTCTAGTCCGGCCGCCCACGTTGCATCTGTCTGTTGGTTTAATGCAGCAGACCGAGTGGCACTGGTCCGGCCACCCGAGATGCGTTGTCCAGTGTGTTGGCGTTGACATCGGTGTGTGATGTCAGACTGTCAGTATTATTGGCCGCATCCAAGTGGCAACTGGTCCGGCCACCAGGATACGTTGTCGATTTACTTGTTGATTGGCCGCATCCGAGTGGCTGCTGGTCCGGCCACCAGGATGCGTTGTCAGCAGAGTTGGCCTGGCCTCCTCGGCCACGTTCGTCATCGGTTCAAAAAAGGCCTCCTTTTCCGCTCCTTTGGCAGAAAATTGATGATGTTCATGGCGAGGCAGCTGCTGTGGGGGCAGCTCTGTCTGGTGATTGGCAGGTACGTGTGTTTTTGTGTGTTTTGGGCGTTTTTTTTTTTTTCGTGTTGGCGTGTATTGACTGTTTTCCTTTGTATTTTAGTGGCTGGCCTCTGGACTTCTGTTGGAATTGACGGCAGTGCTGCTGATGAGGCCTCCAAATTACGCCCATTATGCCTCAAGAGAGTTCCAGGAGTGGCGAGGCAGCTGCTGGAGGGGCAGCTCTGTCGGTTTAATAGCAGGTGAGTATGTTTGTTGGTCATTTGCAGATTTTTGTTAATTGTGTTTAATTATACCCGATACTCAAAATGAGAATTGGGGTATATTAGATTTGTGGTAAAAGTGGATGTGTGTAACGTCCAGAAGGAATCGTTACCAACCCCATAAAGTATATATATTCTTGATCAGCATCAATAGCCGAGTCGATTGAGCCCTGTCTGTCTGTCCGTCTGTCCGTCCGTCCGTCCGTCCGTCCGTCCCCTTCAGCGCCTAGTGCTCAAGGACTATAAGAGCTAGAGCAACGATGTTTTGGATCCAGACTTCTGTGATATGTCACTGCTTTAAAAATATTTCAAAACTTCGCCCCGCCCACTTCCGCCCCCACAAAGGACGAAAATCTGTGGCATCCACATTTTTAAAGATACGATAAAACCAAAAACGCAGAATCGGTGAGGATGACCATATCTTCTACAGTGCAAAATCTGATCGTATAATGATTATAGCCAGAATCAAGAAAACAATTTCATTCTTTCTCGCTCTGTCTCTCTCTAGCACACAGGTTTCATGGTCGGTTTTGTCAATTGCAAAATATGAGTTCAAGGATCTCAGAACCTATAAGAGCCAGAGCAACCAAATTTGGTATCCACACTCCTGTGATATCGGACCTTGACCGTTTCGTGTCCAAATTTCGCCACACCCCCTTCCGCCCGCGCAAAGGACGAAAATCTGGGGCATCCACAAATCTCAGAGACTATTAAGGCTAGAGTAACCAAATTTGGTATCCGCACTTCTGTTAGATCTCACTATAAAACGTATATCTCAGAATTTCGCCCCACCCCTTTTCGCCCCCACAAAAGACGAAAATCAGTTGCATCCACAATATTGCACATTCGAGAAAACTAAAAACGCAGAATCATAGATAATGACTATATCTATCAGATTGCTGAATCTGGATCAGATCGGATCATTTTTGTAGCCAAAAGCAAGAAATCAATTTTCAGTGGCTACGCAGCGGCCGACGTCACGCTCAGACTGATTTTCTGTCTCTCTCGCACGCACTCTTTGTCGTGTCGTTTAATATTAGCGGCGTCTGCCGGAGGAGAGTTATACTGACTTAGTATCGGGTATAACCGTAGAGTTGCGGTGTCCGCAGCAACTCACAACGTTCCCCCTCGTTTTTTTCTATTTTTAGGTTTTATTGGCATTAAACTTCTGCTATTTGTCGCAATCAGTAGACGCCGTTTAATCCGTCGCTTTCGGAGTCGCCACTGGATTCTCCATTTAGAAACCTACCTAGGTCCTCATAAGGCTCTTCATCGGTCCATTGGCTGTCGTCGTCCATGTCCATATCCGGCTCACCGTCAAAAATGGCCACTGCTGCTGCTGCATTGGCGGCTATTGGAACCGCTGCTGCTGCTGCTGCAGCCAATCTGGTGAGCTGCTCTGCCATCCGTTCGATCCTCCTTTCCAACTCTGTTATACGCTGTACGTACAATTGCAGGTTTTGAGCGCAGCTGCCATCACACTGGCGTCTGGCCGCTGCTGCTGCTGGTGTTGGCGTGGCGTCGGAGCATCATTCGCGATCGGCTGCATCGGCTGGACCCTCTGGTGTTGGCGCCCCTGGTCGATGGCTGGGGATGTTGGTCGCCATACCGATGCTGCTGCCGATGCTGCCGATCCGGTTGGTGTTGGCGTTGCTGCTGCGGATTATGGAGTGGCTGTGGATGTGGCTGCTGCTGGCGACGTTGTATTGGCTGGTGTCGCTGTTGGCTTGGCTGTGGCTGCTGTCTGCGACGCTCCTCCTCCCTGGCGACCCTTTGGGCCACGAGCCTCTGCCTGGCTGCCTTGTAGGATGGGCATCCTTTGTATGAGCTGATGTGCTGGCCCTGGCAGTTGGCGCATTTGGGATTGACGGCCCTTGGCTTGCTGCACTCCGTCGTCAGGTGCCCGCCCGCGCATTTCATGCAAACTGCAGCGCGTCTACAATATGCGCGGGTGTGGCCAAACACCTGACATCGATGGCACTGGGCAGGGTCACGGGAGACTCCAAGTCTCTCAACCGTGACGGGCCTCCCACCCAGGCGTCGCAGCTTTAACACCCCGCATTGGCCACGGTCCGGTTTGGGGGCGATATCAGCCTCGAAGAGGTTGAATTGGCGGCTGCGATCAAATCGATCGGTGATCACCCTTACAAACCGAACCGTGAACCCCTCATTCAGCATGGTGCTGCGAATCCAATCCGGCGGCGTGGAGTGGGAGAGTCTTCGGATGAGGATCCTCAAGCCACGTTCCTGGCTGGGCTGATGCCCGAATTCGCCGTGCCGGATGTCATCGTCGGTGGTAGTGGCAGGGGTGTTTGTGATGGTGATGGCGGTGGTGGTGTTGGTGTTTGTATTGGCGGGTGTATTTGTATTTGTATTGGCGTCATTATTATCTCTATTGTTAATTGTGGTATTGTCTGTGTGAATGGCTGGTGATTGTCTATGTATTGGCTGTTGTCGATGTTGGTGATGGCTGTGGGTCTGGCTATTGGCAATTATAGTAGTGGCAGGGGCAGGGGCAGGGGCAGGGGCATGTGTTGGCTGTGCGGATTGCGGCATAGTGGCAGGATCGGCAACTGTGTTGGTGTTGGCTGCATGTGCCGTCCGTTTCTGCTGCTTCTGCTGTTGCTCCCTCAGCTCGTGCTGCCTCAGCTGCTCCTGGACAATAGCCTCCAGCTCCTCCATTGTCTGCCTTTTCTTCTTCGGCTTCCTAATTGGCGGCCGCTGCTGCCGCTGCTGGTGATGGCGGCCCCGTCTTCTGGCCTGCTTCCTCTCACCCTCATCCTCATCTTCGCACCCACTGTCGATGAGGGCGCGGCGTCGTTTTGGTGTTGGTGAGATTGGCTGTGATTGTGGTTGTGTAGTTGCTGCTGTTTGTCGTAGTATTGGTGCTGACTGGGCTATGGCTCGGATCGACCCGCTGCTCGAACTCGAACCAAGTTCGACACGCAACGGGTTCGATCCGGTCGTGTGTGTGTGTGTGGCGGCCCGTTGACCGTTTTGGCGCTCCGCTCTTGCGCGTCGGCTAGCCGGCTCTCCTCCGTCTTCTCCCTCTCCCGTTACTCCTGAACGGTTTTGTATGTCCGAGAGCGTGAGAGGCGGGAAAAGCGGCAGCGAGAGCGGCGTCCCATCGGCCCTTCCCTTTGCGTTTGGTGCGGTTTTTGTGATGTGTCTCGAGGGGGGAGTGGCTGTGGCCGTGGATATATCGGCCATGGCAATGGCTGGGTACTCACTCGATGGAAGGCTGTGGCGTCGGCGAGCTGCATTGGCTGGGGCGTTGGTGTTGGCGCCTGCGCCGAGGGCTCTGCTGCTGCTGCTGCTATTGGCGGTGTTGGTGTTGGTGTTGGTGTTGTTGGCTGCTGCTGCTGCTGCAAGGGCGCCTCTGCGGGCCGCTCTGCCGCCGTCGCTGTGTCGTCTGGCTGTCCCTCGTCTGGCCATTCCTCTGGTCATGGCTGGCTGTTGGTTTGTGTGTTGGCGATCTGCTGCCTGTTTGTTGTTCTTTAATTGAAAAGTCTCTTGTGTGTTTTTTTATTTAATGTATTTATTGGCACCTTAGTTCTCTTTTTTTCTTGTCTATCACAGTTATCTCTTTTAGTTTGTGATGTTTGTGATGTTTGTAGTGGCACAGGAACTAAAGCTTGTCGGAGATAGTAGTGGGTGGGGTGAAGGAAGGGCTGGAGCGTGGTGGATTGGCCAGGAGCACTTTTCCGCGTTTGGAATGGTCATGTGCAGCGGCGAATGGGGAGGGGGGGGGGGGGGGCGACACAAAATGGCTGCTGCCTGGCTTGGCTTGGCGTCGTCTGGCCTTCACTGTCTTTATTTTTTGGCACCAGAGCACAAATGACACGGCAAACGATATACGACAAACAGTCAAAACGACAAACGACACGGGCAACACTGATGGCAACGAACAAACAAACTTGCGATTTTATTTTATTTTAATGGCGGCGGCGATGGTTCAATTTATATACGTCCGACGATCGCGACCTCTCGAGCGGGTGGACGAGATGAGAGTGGCGGACGAGGTTCATGGTGGAACTCTCACATGTCCGCCAACTCCCACACTCTCCCCCTCAACTCGAAAGGCCCGATCGCCGGTCGTCACTTACCGGTGCTCTCACCCCCGGTTCCACTTTCACTCACCCCAATATTCAGTGAGATGAAAGTAGTCCGAGGGCAGCAGCACCGATAAGTAGGCAATGGAAGATTTGAACGGCCTTCTGTTTCAGTGGCTGCGTGTCTAATGTTTCTCTGTGCTGTGTGAATTGGCTGCTCTGTTCTCAAGGATGGGATGGGATGGGAAGGGGAAAGTTTGCCTGCTCCCGTATAACCGCCCGGATACTTTCAACTTCCGGATCTTACGATCCGGGCGAGAGACGCTCCGAAGAGTCGACCGCATAGCATCTTGTGGGCGGTTGTATTGGCATTGTTGGGGCATTTGGCTGAGTGGCGAAGGATGGCAGTGTTCATTTTATTCCTGCTCAGCCTCATTTGGCATTTAGTGGCATTTGAAGTGGGTGGGGGGTGGGTGAGGAATTGGCTGGGCATAATTGCCGAAGTTGCGACCGATAACATACTGGGCATTGAGAAATGCAATTTGAATTTGTATTGGCTTTTTTGGTGTGTTATCGGTCAAGTCTGGTATTTGCGTGGTATTTTTAGTAATACCACATGTCAGGGGAAATATGGGAATGGCAGATAGGTGGGGAAGAAGAGGAAAAAGGTAATAAAACTAATCAGAAAACTACTAATAATATACAATTAACTACAGAAAAACTACATTAATTTACAAAAACGTATTCCTTATATCACAGGCTAGTAACTAAAACTATGGACAAACTGTCTACGGACATGCAAAAACTACAAAAAACAACAGGATTGACATCTACAACAAGAACATTGATGCAGACAAGGTAAAATAAACGATAATTGACATACATTTACACACATATAAACATATTAATTATATTTATTTTATTTCTAACAGGAGGACAACTACAACGAAGCACCGGCCGGCATAACAAACGCAATGCGAACATTACGCTGTATACCGGCCGGCTCTGTTGTCCCCCTGTGTGTTGTTTATTGGCTGGTTGTGAGTATTGGCGTGCATCGTGGGCAATGATGGTCTTGATGGCAAGCGGCTCTGGTCCGGCCGCCCACGTTGCATCTGTCTGTTGGTTAGTGTTGGCTGCTGCACTCGATGGGCACTGGTCCGGCCACCCAACTGCATTGTCATCGTGTTGGCATTGGCATCGGTGTGTGATGGCAATGGTCGGAGTTATTGGCCGCATCCAAGTGGCGAACTGGTCCGGCCACCAGGATGCGTAGTCGATTTTAATTGTTGATTGGCCGCATCCAAGTGGCTGCTGCTGCAACTGTCGCTGTAGTGGCTGCTGGTGACGTTGTGATGGCTGCTGGAGACGATGTGCTGGCTGTTGCTGCTGTATTGGCTGCTGCATTTGCTGTGGCTGTTGCCGTAGTGGCTGAGGCTGCTGCTGCTGCCGTCGATGCTCCTGGACAGCGACCCTGTGGGCCAGGAGCCGCTGCCTGGCTGCCTTGTAGGCGCTGCAGCCCTTGTAGGCGCTGATGTGGGCGCCTTGGCAGTTGGCGCATTTGGGATTGACGGCCCTTGGCTTGCTGCACTCCGTCGTCTGATGTCCACCCGCGCATTTCATGCAGACAGCAGCTCGTCTACAATATGCGCGGGTGTGGCCAAACACCTGACATCGATGGCACTGGGCAGGGTCACGGGAGACTCCAAGTCTCTCAACCGTGACGGGCCTCCCACCCAGGCGTCGCAGCTTCAACACATCGAATTGACCACGGTCCGGTTTGGGGGCGATCTCAGCCTCGAAGAGGTTGTATTGGCGGCTGCGATCGAATCGATCGGTGATCGCCCGAGTAAACCGGACCGTGTACCCTTCGGCATGCATACAGTCCCGGAACCAGTCAGAGGGCGTGGAATGGGGAAGACCTCGGATGAGGATCCTCAAGCCTCTGTCCTCCGCAGGCTTTTGCCCGAACTCGCCGTGCCGGATGTCATTGGCAATGGCAAGGGTGTGTGTATTGGGAGTGGCAGTAGTTGTGTTGGTGTTGGTATTGGCGATGGTGCTGGTGCTGGTGTGAGTGGCGGTGACGGTGTTGGTGTTTGTATTTGTGTTTTGTGTTTGCTGCCGCTGCTGGTGATGGCGGCCCCGTCGTCTAGCCTGCTTCATCTCACCCTCACCCTCATCGTCACTCCCACTGTCGATGAGGGCGCGGCGTCGTTTTGGTGTTGGT
The DNA here is from genome assembly GCF_003369915.1 of Drosophila miranda. Taxonomy (NCBI): domain Eukaryota; kingdom Metazoa; phylum Arthropoda; class Insecta; order Diptera; family Drosophilidae; genus Drosophila; species Drosophila miranda. The sequence goes on from NW_022881625.1 coordinate 784,565, forward strand.
GGGATTTGTGGCATTGGAGCAGGCTGGGCTATGGCTCGGATCGACCCGCTGCTCGAGCTCGAACCAGGTTCGACACGCAACAGGTTCGATCCGGTCGTGTGTGTGTGTGTGGCTGCCCGTTGGCCGTTTTGGCGCTCCGCTCTTGCGCGTCGGCTTGCCGGCTCTCCTCCGTCTTCTCCCTCTCCCGTTACTCCTGAACAGTTTTGTGCGTCCAAGAGCGTGAGAGGCGGGAAAAGTGGCAGTGAGAGCGGCGTCTTTTCGGCCTTTCCCTTTGTGGTTGGCGCGGTTTTTGTGACGGGTCTCGAGTGGGGAGTGGCTGTGGCCGTGGATATATCGGCCATGGCAATGGCTGGGTACTCACTCGATGGAAGGCTGTGGCGTCGGCGCTCTGCATTGGCTGGGGCGTTGGTGTTGGGGCCTGCGCCGAGGGCTCTGCTGCTGCTGCTGCTATTGGCGGTGTTGGTGTTGGTGTTGGTGTTGTTGGCTGCTGCTGCTGCTGCTAGGGCGCCTCTGCGGGCCGCTCTGCCGCCGTCGCTGTGTCGTCTGGTTGACCCTCGTCTGGCCATTCCTCTGGTCATGGCTGGCTGTTGGTTTGTGTGTTGGCGATCTGCTGCCTGTTTGGTTTTTTTTAATTGAAAAGTCTCTTGTGTGTGTGTGTTTGTGTTTAATGTATTTATTGGCACCTTAGTTATCTTTTTTTTTTGCAAACTGCAGCGCGTCTACAATATGCGCGGGTGTGGCCAAACACCTGACATCGATGGCACTGGGCAGGGTCACGGGAGACTCCAAGTCTCTCAACCGTGACGGGCCTCCCACCCAGGCGTCGCAGCTTTAACACCCCGCATTGGCCACGGTCCGGTTTGGGGGCGATCTCAGCCTCGAAGAGGTTGAATTGGCGGCTGCGATCAAATCGATCGGTGATCACCCTTACAAACCGAACCGTGAACCCCTCATTCAGCATGCTGCTGCGAATCCAATCCGGCGGCGTGGAGTGGGAGAGTCCTCGGATGAGGATCCTCAAGCCACGTTCCTGGCTGTGCTGATGCCCGAATTCGCCGTGCCGGATGTCATCGTCGGTGGTAGTGGCAGGGGTGTTTGTGATGGTGATGGCGGTGGTGGTGTTGGTGTTTGTATTGGCGGGTGTATTTGTATTTGTATTGGCGTCATTATTATCTCTATTGTTAATTGTGGTATTGTCTGTGTGAATGGCTGGTGATTGTCTATGTATTGGCTGTTGTCGATGTTGGTGATGGCTGTGGGTCTGGCTATTGGCAATTATAGTAGTGGCAGGGGCAGGGGCAGGGGCAGGGGCAGGGGCATGTGTTGGCTGTGCAGATTGCGGCATAGTGGCAGGATCGGCAACTGTGTTGGTGTTGGCTGCATGTGCCGTCCGTTTCTGCTGCTTCTGCTGTTGCTCCCTCAGCTCGTGCTGCCTCAGCTGCTCCTGGACAATAGCCTCCAGCTCCTTCATTGTCTGCCTTTTCTTCTTCGGCTTCCTAATTGGCGGCCGCTGCTGCCGCTGCTGGTGATGGCGGCCCCGTCTTCTGGCCTGCTTCCTCTCACCCTCATCCTTATCTTCGCTCCCACTGTCGATGAGGGCGCGGCGTCGTTTTGGTGTTGGTGGGATTGGCTGTGATTGTGGTTGTGTAGTTGCTGCTGTTTGTCGTAGTATTGGTGCTGACTGGGCTATGGCTCGGATCGACCCGCTGCTCGAACTCGAACCAAGTTCGACACGCAACGGGTTCGATCCGGTCGTGTGTGTGTGTGTGGCGGCCCGTTGGCCGTTTTGGCGCTCCGCTCTTGCGCGTCGGCTAGCCGGCTCTCCTCCGTCTTCTCCCTCTCCGTTACTCCCGAACGGTTTTGTATGTCCGAGAGCGTGAGAGGCGGGAAAAGCGGCAGCGGGAGCGGCGTCCCATCGGCCCTTCCCTTTGCGTTTGGCGCGGTTTTTGTGATGTGTCTCGAGGGGGGAGTGGCTGTGGCCGTGGATATATCGGCCATGGCAATGGCTGGGTACTCACTCGATGGAAGGCTGTGGCGTCGGCGCTCTGCATTGGCTGGGGCGTTGGTGTTGGCGCCTGCGCCGAGGGCTCTGCTGCTGCTGCTGCTATTGGCGGTGTTTGTGTTGGTGTTGTTGGCTGCTGCTGCTGCTGCTAGGGCGCCTCTGCGGGCCGCTCTGCCGCCGTCGCTGTGTCGTCTGGTTGTCCCTCGTCTGGCCATTCCTCTGGTCATGGCTGGCTGTTGGTTTGTGTGTTGGCGATCTGCTGCCTGTTTGTTGTTCTTTAATTGAAAAGTCTCTTGTGTGCGTTTGTGTTTAATGTAATTTATTGGCACTTTTATTCTCTTTTTTTTTACGATGTGGACGGGAACAAAAGTTTGTCAAGGTAAGTAATGGGTGTGGTGGAGGAAGGGCGGCACGGCACGGCACGGCACACGACAGACACCACAAAAAAGAAAACAAAGCACAACAGCAAGACAACGGAAAACGGCGACACGAAAAAACGACACGAAACGGTTATGGCACGTACGTCCGACGATCGCGACCTCTCGAGCGGGTGGACGAGATGAGAGTGGCGGACGAGGTTCACGGTGGTACTCTCACATGTCCGCCAACTCCCATACTCTCCCCCTCAACTCGACTGGCCCGATCGCCGATCGTCATTTACCGGTGCTCTCACCCCCGGTTCCACTTTCACTCACCCCAATATTGAGTGAGATGAAAGTGGTCCGAGGGCAGCAGCACCGATAAGTAGGCAATGGAGAATTGGAATAGCCGTTTGTTTTAGTGGCTGTGTGTGTTGTCGTTGTCGTTGGTTAGCGGCCAGTATCTTATGTTTGTGCTGTGTGTAGTGGCTGCTCTGTTGTTGGGGGATGGGATAGGATGGGGGGGGGGGGGGATAAATGCCTGCTCCCGTATAACCGCCCGGATACTGTAAACTTCCGGATCTTTCGATCCGGGCGCGTGACGCTCCGAAGAGTCGACCGCATAGCATCATATGGGCGGTTGAAATGGCTTTATTGGGGCGTTTGGCAGAGTGGCGGAGGTTGGCAGTGTTAATTTTGCTCCTGCTCAACCGCATTTGGCATTTAGCGGCATTTGAAGTGGGTAGGGGGTGGGGAGGAATTGGCTGGGCATAAATTGCCGAATTTGCGACCGATAACACACTGGGCATTGATAAATGCATTTTAATTTTGAAATGGCTTTTTGGTGTGTTATCGGTCATAGTCTGGTATTTGCGTGGTATTTTTGGTAATACCACGTGTCAAGGGGAATTATGGGAATGGCAGATAGGTTGGGAAGAAGAGTAAGAAGGTAAAACTAATTAGAAAACTACGAAAAATATACAATTAACTACAGAAAAACTACATTAATTTACAAATACTTAATTCTAATATCACAGGTAAGTAACTAAAACTATCTACGGACATGCAAAAACTACAAAAAACAACAGGATTGACATCTACAACAAGAACATTGATGCAGACAAGGTAAAATAAACGATAATTGACATACATTTACACACATATAAACATATTAATTATATTTATTTTATTTCTAACAGGAGGACAAACAACAACGGAGCACCGGCAGGCATATCAAACGCAATGCGAACATTACGCTGTATACCGGCCGGCTCTGTTGTCCCCTGTGTGTTGTTTAGTGGCGATGGCTGGATTGATGGTGTTGGCGTGCATCGTGGCAAAGTTGGAGATGGCGAGCGGCTCTAGTCCGGCCGCCCACGTTGCATCTGTCTGTTGGTTTAATGCAGCAGACCGAGTGGCACTGGTCCGGCCACCCGAGATGCGTTGTCCAGTGTGTTGGCGTTGACATCGGTGTGTGATGTCAGACTGTCAGTATTATTGGCTGCATCCAAGTGGCAACTGGTCCGGCCACCAGGATACGTTGTCGATTTACTTGTTGATTGGCCGCATCCGAGTGGCTGCTGGTCCGGCCACCAGGATGCGTTGTCAGCAGAGTTGGCCTGGCCTCCTCGGCCACGTTCGTCATCGGTTCAAAAAAGGCCTCCTTTTCCGCTCCTTTGGCAGAAAATTGATGATGTTCATGGCGAGGCAGCTGCTGTGGGGGCAGCTCTGTCTGGTGATTGGCAGGTACGTGTGTTTTTGTGTGTTTTGGGCGTTTTTTCGTGTTGGCGTGAATTGGCTGTTTTTCTTTGTATTTTAGTGGCTGGCCTCTGGACTTCTGTTGGAATTGACGGTAGTGCTTCTGATGTGGTCTCCAAATTTCGCCCATTATGCCTCAAGAGAGTTGCAGGAGTGGCGAGGCAGCTGCTGGAGGGGCAGCTCTGTCAGTTTAATAGCAGGTGAGTATGTTTAATGGTCGTTTGCAGATTGTTGTTAATTGTGTTTAATTTTGTCTATTTTTAGGTTTTATTGCCATTAAACTTCTGCTATTTGGCGCAATCAGTAGACGCCGTATAATCCGTCGCTTTCAAAAGTCGCCACTGGATTGTCCATTTAGGAACCTACGTAGGTCATCGTAAGGCTCTTCGTCGGTCCATTGGCTGTCGTCGTCCATGTCCATATCCGGCTCACTGTCCGATATGGCAGGGGCAGGGGCATGTGTTGGCTGTGCAGATTGCGGCATAGTGGCAGGATCGGCAACTGTGTTGGTGTTGGCTGCATGTGCCGTCCGTTTCTGCTGCTTCTGCTGTTGCTCCCTCAGCTCGTGCTGCCTCAGCTGCTCCTGGACAATAGCCTCCAGCTCCTCCATTGTCTGCCTTTTCTTCTTCGGCTTCCTAATTGGCGGCCCTCTCACCCTCATCCTCATCTTCGCTCCACTGTCGATGAGGGCGCGGCGTCGTTTTGGTGTTGGTGGGATTGGCTGTGATTGTGGTTGTGTAGTTGCTGCTGTTTGTCGTAGTATTGGTGCTGACTGGGCTATGGCTCGGATCGACCCGCTGCTCGAACTCGAACCAAGTTCGACACGCAACGGGTTCGATCCGGTCGTGTGTGTGTGTGTGGCGGCCCGTTGGCCGTTTTGGCGCTCCGCTCTTGCGCGTCGGCTAGCCGGCTCTCCTCCGTCTTCTCCCTCTCCGTTACTCCCGAACGGTTTTGTATGTCCGAGAGCGTGAGAGGCGGGAAAAGCGGCAGCGGGAGCGGCGTCCCATCGGCCCTTCCCTTTGCGTTTGGCGCGGTTTTTGTGATGTGTCTCGAGGGGGGAGTGGCTGTGGCCGTGGATATATCGGCCATGGCAATGGCTGGGTACTCACTCGATGGAAGGCTGTGGCGTCGGCGCTCTGCATTGGCTGGGGCGTTGGTGTTGGCGATCTGCTGCCTGTTTGTTGTTCTTTAATTGAAAAGTCTCTTGTGTGTGTTTGTGTTTAATGTAATTTACTGGCACTTTTATTCTCTTTTTTTTTTACGATGTGGACGGGAACAAAAGTTTGTCAAGGTAAGTAATGGGTGTGGTGGAGGAAGGGCGGCACGGCACGGCACGGCACACGACAGACACCACAAAAAAGAAAACAAAGCACAACAGCAAGACAACGGAAAACGGCGACACGAAAAAACGACACGAAACGGTTATGGCACGTACGTCCTACGATCGCGACCTCTCGAGCGGGTGGACGAGATGAGAGTGGCGGACGAGGTTCATGGTGGTACTCTCACATGTCCGCCAACTCCCATACTCTCCCCCTCAACTCGACTGGCCCGATCGCCGATCGTCATTTACCGGTGCTCTCACCCCGGTTCCACTTTCACTCACCCCACTTTCACTGAGATGAAAGTGGTCCGAGGGCAGCAGCACCGATAAGTAGGCAATGGAGAATTGGAATAGCCGTTTGTTTTAGTGGCTGTGTGTGTTGTCGTTGTCGTTGGTTAGCGGCCAGTGTCTTATGTTTGTGCTGTGTGTAGTGGCTGCTCTGTTGTTGGGGGATGGATAGGATGGGGGGGGGGGGGGGGGGGGGGGGGGATAAATGCCTGCTCCCGTATAACCGCCCGGATACTGTAAACTTCCGGATCTTTCGATCCGGGCGCGTGACGCTCCGAAGAGTCGACCGCATAGCATCATATGGGCGGTTGAAATGGCTTTATTGGGCGTTTGGCAGAGTGGCGGAGGTTGGCAGTGTTAATTTTGCTCCTGCTCAACCGCATTTGGCATTTAGTGGCATTTGAAGTGGGTAGGGGTGGGAGGAATTGGCTGGGCATAAATTGCCGAATTTGCGACCGATAACACACTGGGCATTGATAAATGCATTTTAAATTTGAAATGGCTTTTTGGTGTGTTATCGGTCATAGTCTGGTATTGCGTGGTATTTTTGGTAATACCACGTGTCAAGGGAATTATGGGAATGGCAGATAGGTTGGGAAGAAGAGTAAGAAGGTAAAACTAATTAGAAAACTACGAAAAATATACAATTAACTACAGAAAAACTACATTAATTTACAAAAACTTAATTCTAATATCACAGGTAAGTAACTAAAACTATCTACGGACATGCAAAAACTACAAAAAACAACAGGATTGGCATCTACAACAAGAACATTGATGCAGACAAGGTAAAATAAACGATAATTGACATACATTTACACACATATAAACATATTAATTATATTTATTTTATTTCTAACAGGAGGACAAACAACAACGGAGCACCGGCAGGCATATCAAACGCAATGCGAACATTACGCTGTATACCGGCCGCTCTGTTGTCCCCCTGTGTGTTGTTTAGTGGCGATGGCTGGATTGATGGTGTTGGCGTGCATCGTGGGCAAAGTTGGAGATGGCGAGCGGCTCTAGTCCGGCCGCCCACGTTGCATCTGTCTGTTGGTTTAATGCAGCAGACCGAGTGGCACTGGTCGGCCACCCGAGATGCGTTGTCCAGTGTGTTGCGTTGACATCGGTGTGTGATGTCAGACTGTCAGTATTATTGGCTGCATCCAAGTGGCAACTGGTCCGGCCACCAGGATACGTTGTCGATTTACTTGTTGATTGGCCGCATCCGAGTGGCTGCTGGTCCGGCCACCAGGATGCGTTGTCAGCAGAGTTGGCCTGGCCTCCTCGCCACGTTCGTCATCGGTTCAAAAAAGGCCTCCTTTTCCGCTCCTTTGGCAGAAAATTGATGATGTTCATGGCGAGGCAGCTGCTGTGGGGGAAGCTCTGTCTGGTGATTGGCAGGTACGTGTGTTTTTGTGTGTTTTGGGCGTTTTTTCGTGTTGGCGTGAATTGGCTGTTTTTCTTTGTATTTTAGTGGCTGGCCTCTGGACTTCTGTTGAATTGACGGTAGTGCTTCTGATGAGGTCTCCAAATTTCGCCCATTATGCCTCAAGAGAGTTGCAGGAGTGGCGAGGCAGCTGCTGGAGGGGCAGCTCTGTCAGTTTAATAGCAGGTGTGTATGTTAATGGTCGTTTGCAGATTGTTGTTAATTGTGTTTAATTTTGTCTATTTTTAGGTTTTATTGCCATTAAACTTCTGCTATTTGGCGCAATCAGTAGACGCCGTATAATCCGTCGCCACTGGATTGTCCATTTAGGAACCTACGTAGGTCATCGTAAGGCTCTTCGTCGGTCCATTGGCTGTCGTCGTCCAATTCCATATCCGGCTCACTGTCCGATATTGGCTACTGCTAGCTGCTGTATTGCGCTGGTTGTGGTGGCGGCGGTGTGTAGGTGGTGTTGTCTGTAGTGGCGGCATGGCTGCCAAGCCCCCGCCTCTAGCCTCTGTCAGGTTTCGATCAGCGTGGCCATTGCTGCCAACCTTTCCTCCAGCATTTTGAGTTTAATGGCGCTCTCTTTTAGATGTTTGGCACAGCTGCCATCGCACTGGGCGTCTGGCCGCTGCTGCTGCTGGTGTTGGCGTGGCGTCGGAGCATCATTCGCGATCGGCTGCATCGGCTGGACCCTCTGGTGTTGGCGCCCCCTGGTCGATGGCTGGGGATGTTGGTCGCCATACCGATGCTGCTGCCGATGCTGCCGATCCGGTTGGTGTTGGCGTTGCTGCTGCGGATTATGGAGTGGCTGTGGATGTGGCTGCTGCTGGCGACGTTGTATTGGCTGGTGTCGCTGTTGGCTTGGCTGTGGCTGCTGTCTGCGACGCTCCTCCTCCCTGGCGACCCTGTGGGCCACGAGCCTCTGCCTGGCTGCCTTGTAGGATGGGCAACCCTTGGCACTGATGTGCTGGCCCTGGCAGTTGGCGCACTTGGGAGCGACGTTCCTCGGCTTGCTGCACGCCGTCGTCAGGTGTCAACCCGCGCATTTCATGCAGACAGCAGCTCGTCTACAGTATGCGCGGGTGTGGCCAAACACCTGACATCGATGGCACTGGGCAGGGTCACGGGAGACTCCAAGTCTCTCATCCGTGACGGGCCTCCCACCCAGGCGTCGCAGCTTTAACACCCCGCATTGGCCACGGTCCGGTTTGGGGGCGATCTCAGCCTCGAAGAGGTTGAATTGGCGGCTGCGATCAAATCGATCGGTGATCACCGTCACAAACCGAACCGTGTACCCCTCGTTCAGCATACTGCTGCGAACCCAATCCGGCGGAATGGAGTGGGAGAGTCCTCGGATGAGGATCCTCAAGCCACGTTCCTGGCTGGGCTGATGCCCGAATTCGCCGTGCCGGATGTCATCGTCGGTGGTAGTGGCAGGGGTGTTTGTGATGGTGATGGCGGTGGTGGTGTTGGTGTTGGTAGTGGCAGGTGTATTTGTATTGGCGTCATTATTATTTCTATTGTTAATTGTGGTATTGTCTGTTGTAGTGTACCAGAGTTTAAATATATATATATGTAAACAGATATATAGGCCCTCGGTATCAGCAGATGACCATGACTGACTTAAGGACGGCGTACAAATAGGGTTGGTCGTGTGCACTCTTGCTAGGCTCGGGTCTAGCTCGCCGGATGGTCGGGGTTCTTCCTCGC